>NC_134484.1:159110817-159383317 GCF_040206685.1 Ascaphus truei
TGCAGGGGGTCTCCGGAGCTGAACCGCGTTGGTTTTAGGTCTGGGGACCCCGTGCCCCCCGAGATACAGGCCCCTTTAGGGGGTGCCGGTATCCCTCTGCGTTAAAAGGTCCCGATCACGTGACCGCGGCCTGTAAACCAAGCAGAGCAGAGGGATACCGGCACCCCCTAAAGGGGCCTGTATCTCGGGGGGCACGGGGTCCCCAGACCTGAAACCTGTGCGCTTCTGCTCTGGAGACCCTCTGCACATGTACAGTATCAATAAAACACATACAATATACAGTATAAATAAACACTCGTTCTTTACCTTAGCGTCTATGCGCTATGGTAAAGAAGCATTATTTTAATAATATTGTAAAGTGAGCAGGGGGTTCCCTGAGCCAGAAATTAATGCTCAGGGAACCCCCCCCCCTGCTCCTGATCAATATTATTAAAAATACGGAAAGTGCTGCGTCATTACCATAGCGGATAGCCGCTAAGGCAATGAAGGGGTTAAGGCATAAACAATTAATACATTCAATATATATTTTTCACGTCTGTGTTAAAACTCCCTGCCTTCTCTCTAATCTATGTAAAACCCCTCCCCCTATTCTCGCTTTTAAAACGCCCTGCCTTCTCTCTAATCTATGTAAAACCCCCTCCCCCTATCCCCCTATTGTGTGTGTGCGTTAAGCTTCCCTGCAAGCTATGTAAAAAATCCTCCCCCTATTGTGTGTGTGTGTTAAATCTGCCTGGCCTGTGTTTCTGAGTGCTGAGTGCTCTGCGTTAAAGGCCCCGATCACGTGATCGCGGCCTGTAAACCAAGCAGAGCAGAGGGATACCGGCACCCCCTAAAGGGGCCTGTATCTCGGGGGGCACGGGGGCCCCAGACCTGAAACCTGTGCGCTTCAGCTCCGGAGACCCCCTGCACATCTACACTATCAATTAAAATGTATTTCAAATGTATTTATTGTCATTTATTTATTTATTTATTTATTTAGATTTATTTATTAATTGTGCTGCTGCTGCAAGTCGTAAACTCACACCAAGGGCCAAACACCCCCCTCACCCCCAATAAAAAAAAATCACGCACAGCAGCCCCACAATTAATAAATAAATCTAAATAAATAAATACATGAAGAGAAATAAATATATACTGTACAGTATATACTTTGTATATATATACACTGTATATATATATATATATATATATATATATATATATATATATATATATATATATATATATATATATATATATATATACATATATACATATATACATATATACAGTATGTATATATACATATATATATATATATATATATATATATATATATATATATATATATATATATATATATATATATATATATATACAGTATATATATATATATATATATATATATATATATATATATATATATATATATATATATACATATATACATATATACAGTATGTATATATATATATATATATATATATATATATATATATATATATATATATATACAGTATATATATATATATATATATATATATATATATATATATATATATATATATATATATATATATATATATATATATATATATATATATATATATATATATATATATATATATATATATATATATATACACACACACATGATGAACCAATAGTACAAATACATGTACTGTAGAATGGTTATCAAAATCATACTGTCCAACAGATAACGCTTCTCTATACAGACAATAATAATAATCCATTTAATAATCCTAACTTATTTTACAATATAAAACATAACATTACAATCCACACAGTACATTGCATTTACATTGTATACTGTAAATGATGCATAGCATTAAATCTATGCACCATATACAGTACTGTACATTCTGCAAATGAATGTTAACAATATAATTGCAAGCTACTCTACCAGTAAACACAAACACTTCCAAACAAGTCAACTACAGTATTTTAACCAATCAAGTAAACCAAAATCAATATATACTGTAAGTACCAACCAGAAAAGACAATTTAAAACCAAACTAACCCTTACAAAACCAAGGATTACATCTATCTAATTGTAAAAAACCTTATACATTATACACAGCATTGTTTAAAGCCCCCTCCCCCCTAATGTTTCTGTTAAGCAGATTACACTGAAGGGAGAGAGATATAAAGGCCTAAAGCCCCTTCCCCCCGAATGTTTGTGTTAAACAGATTACAATGAAGGGAGAGAGATATAAAGGCCTAAAGCCCCTTCCCCCCTAATGTTTCTGTTAAACAGATTACAATGAAGGGAGAGAGATATAAAGGCCTAAAGCCTTACCTGCATTGATAAACCCTCCCTGCATTGGTAAACCCTCCCTGCATTGATGTCGTGCAGTGTATGTAAATGTGGGGAGGGGGGGGGGCCCAATGTGCATAATGCACTGTGAGGTCTAACCACCCTCACCCCCTACCCACATACTGTACCCTTACCCCCCCCCCCATCCTGGCCATGGCCCCTCACGCACAGCAGCTCCACAATTAATAAATAAATCTAAATAAATACATGAAGAGAAATAAATATATACTTTATATATAAATGTGAGTTTATAAATAAAATAAAGAATATTATTTCTAGGGGCCCTAGAACAGAAGTTCCCACGCCAATTGCGCGCTCATTGCTCTTTTTTTGCTCTTTTTTTACAATGTTGCTGGTCTTGCGGCTTTGCAGTCTGCAAGCAAAAAGCGCAAAGTGTGTGAAGTCTGGGTGAGCGCTTACCACATTTGATGCCTACGGCACCTTCCCATTTCTACACACTTCAATACCTGCACAGTTGGTAGCGCTTTCCATCCCAGCTACCATTCTGGATATTCACCTCTCACAGGCCATTCTTGCCCGAGTCTGTCCTATCAGACAGGGGCATTAACCTGTATCCACACCACTGGACAATTTCCCTGTTTGTTTGTTTATTGCAAGCAAAAAGCAGTTTGTAGTACTGAGTGTGAGATAAATTACTGTATTTATCAGTGTTGATCAAAGAGAGTTGATCAGAAGGATTCCCCTTATATACAGTACGTAGAATTAATAAAATTGTATTATTTTCCGATATCCGCAGTGATTCTGGTCAACCTGACAGATTTTTAGTAATACAGTATACTGTACTGCAAGACCATGTGTTGTCTACCTTTTACTACAGTATACTGTACTGTATGAATGACAATAGAGTGCTGTATACTTTATAAGGGGAATCCTTCTGATCAACTCTCTTTGATCAATACTGATAAATACAGTATCATATTTATACCCCTTTAGCACCTGTCGTTCCATCCTATGCACCCATTTACTGTACAATGGTGATTGCGGTCGTATTCACGTACTTTATGTGAGATAAATTAACCAGTTCTTTTATTGCTGAAGTCGCCACAAAATACTTTTATTTACAAATACAGTACAATACAATGGTGAAACATTTCAAGTTAACAGCAATTCAAAACATCAACACACAATAATACATACTTTACAGTACTGTATACTGTACTAGTATATTTGGGCCTTGTCTTTGGGGGTTTATTCATGCAATTATTAGGGTGACCTGGCGTTGGAAATACTGACACAGTACAATCCTACAGTACAGCTACACCACCCACCCCCTCCCTTAGAGTTTTTAATCCCTCCCTGGCCAAGCATCAATCGTCTGGCTAATCCAATCCAAGCCATTGTTTTGTTAATCTGGCCCTGGGCTGTTCAGAACAGCCACTGCTTCTAAATTACTGAAAATATACAGGATAAATATACAGTGATGTTAAATAATCCTTTCTGTGGGTCTGAGAGGGTTGAAAGTCACCAGGTCCTCATACAGTAGAGTACATTCTCGAATACCTTTAGAATAAAAATACAGTATATATAAATATACAGTATAAATATTGCACAGTATACTGTAATGTTAAATAACCCATCCTGTTCTTTTTCCCTTCATACTGTAACAGTATCCTCATTGTGTCTGCGGTACAGTAGTTCATTGAGAGAGGAGAGGTTTTGTGTACATCATTACTGCTGTTTATACTGCACCGACACACTTTATTCGAGCAAATACCCAGTATGTACCTGGCAGATACCTGGAATGCGCCGCTCCTCACCTCTGACAAGCCCCGTTGCGTTTGCCTTCCCAGCCTGAGTTCATGCCTGGCTGACGGGCGGCTGATCTGTTAAATGATAATGATTAGGATTTAATAGGCTGCAATGCTTCGCGTGTCTACCAGATGGCATAAATTCATGAATTGTAATGCAGTATATATATATATATACTGTGCAGTATTTCAGCCAGCGGGAATAAAATGCTTCAATCCCTGCCTGGAAATAACGCAATGCACCCGGGCAGAAAACAGTCACAAACCTCAATACACCCGGGTATACCCGAATTCGTGGGACTAGCCGAGCTCGAATAAAGTGTGTCGCCAGTGTATACTGTACATTTGACTGCACAAGCAGATTTGACTCACACAAGGCCCCCCCTCCCCCTTGGGTACCCTTTTTCCTGGAACGACAAGAAAACAAAACTTTGTTCAGTTACTGTACTGTACTGTATGTGCGTACTGTATTATGGTAGAACTACTGTACAGTAGGTGGCTGGTGCAGCTTTCTCTGGAAAGAAAAAAATGGAGCAGTTAGTAGGCAGTTACTGTAGTACTGTCAAACTAGTCTACTGTACTGTATACTGGAACTACTGTATACTCTGACTATTGGGAAAGAAAAAAACTGTGCCATACTTACCTGTATCATACTGTACTTACTGTACAATACTACAGCACTGTACTACTTTCCTGATGCTTGCCCATTGCGCGCGATGACAATGGGCAACACAGTGGCAATATGGTCTATATATTTATTGCATCGTTCCACGGTGAGTACATCGTTCCAAAAACTCATTATGGCTGTATACAACTCGTCCTTCTTGGAGGGTTTCGCCACTTTACGGATGTGGTCCTTCAGCTGATGCCAGACCATTTCGATCGGATTGAAGTCTGGCGATCTGTGATTGGAAAGAAAGGACAATTAGTTTAAGAGATACAGTACACAGTTAAAACAGTGGGGAACATATAAATGGGACACGGTCTACTGCACTTACTCCGCTGGCGTCTTCACCCAGTTGATGCCACGCTCAAGGATATGCGCCGTCGACGCGGTGTGCTTGGGATCATTGTCCTGGTAAAAGCGATGACCATTGGGAAAGTCTTGTGTGATGTATCGCACTATCACGGGCACAATGTTGTCTTGGAAGAAATCTTTATTCATGATTCCTATAGCAAGAAAAGAAAAGTGCTCAATAGTACAGTACAGTGCATACGGTAAGGCAACACTAGTCAAGTACAGTGCATTAGGCGGCATTATATTTGAGAAATTGTACCTTCAAAGACGACAATGCATCCCGGTCCACGCCTAGAGATGGCACCCCACACATGCAGCTTCACAGGGTGTTTTGGCCGTGGCTTCAAAGTTATGCGGCCTTTTTTGTGGAACGCAAATCTTGCAAATCTCTCCAGCGACACAGTAGACTCATCAGTGAAGATGCAATCCTGGAAAGTCTCACCGCTGTCGATCCATGCCTAGGCCTGGAGCACTCTTTTGATTTTGTTTGCGTCCCGTATCATGGGGTACGCTCTGTAATGACAATGAATAAAAAATGTTAGCGTCACAGCGCAGTACAGTTTGCAAAACAACACTTTTACTTTACAGTACAGTACCTCCTGTACTGTCCACTACTAACCTCACACGTCCATATTTCCATCCAATTCTGCGTCTCATCTTCTTTATGCTGCTCTCGGATACAGTCAGATTGTGGTTTTCCTGAAGAGTGTTTTTAACCCTTAATGCGCTCCTCTCATCATTCTCCTCACTTATTCTGTCCACCAGAAGAGTAGTCTCCCTACAATGCAAAGAAATTATATTGTGTTATTAATATGCAGCAATATAAAATGTATACTGTATACTGTACATGTAATGTTGTAATATACAGTAAATATAAATATACAAAAAATGTATACTGCTGTACTATAAATATAAATAGACAAAATATACAGTATACAGTACTGTTGTAATATAAATATACTATATAAATATACTGTTGTTATATCATAATAAATACACATCATATACTGTATATTCCGTTGTAAGATGAATTGCAATATACCAAAAGTGTATACTGCTGCACAAAAAATATAAATTGACCACACATACAGTACACTACAGTATATACTGTTGTAATATAATAAATATACTATATAAATACGGTATACTGTTGTTATATCATAATAAATACACATCATATACTGTATATTCCGTTGTAAGATGAATTGCAATATACCAAAAGTGTATACTGCTGCACAAAAAATATAAATTGACCACACATACAGTACACTACAGTATATACTGTTGTAATATAATAAATATACTATATAAATACGGTATACTGTAGATGTACACTACAGTTTTCTATAATTTATTTGGTTAAGTTTTATAAATACAGTATACTTACGCATTTGTTATCTTTGGTGCCTTTTTGCGGTCTCTGTTTTTTCCTTGTGCATGATAGCACACGGTGCTTGATGGCACAACGAGGCCAGAAGCAGTTAACCAGCGCTGGATATCTGCAATTCGTTTTCCGCTCGTGTACATCTCCTTCATTCTCATGCTGAGATCCTTTGAAATCTTCTTAACAGGCATTGCTGCGAGTACTGTAGAAAGAAATACAAACACAAGAATGTGTATTCGATGTTTAGTCGATGTGTATTCAATGTGCAGTGAATCCACAAAATGTATGGTGTATTTATATGTTAATGACTCACATAACAGACCACCCACTTTCAACACCTGTACCTGGCCACCATGCATAAAAGGTTGTACACGTTGCATAGCCCACCACTTGCTGATCTTTATCTGAGCCATTGTCCAGATACTGCATTGTGCCTCCCGCTTACATGGAGCAGCCCCGGTTCTATGGACGAAAGAATCATCTCACCTCTGCTGTGCCTGCCACACTGAAAAAGAGAAAGGCAGTTACCGTTTCCAAGCCAAAGGCAAAGCGACAGGCTAAGGCCAACAAAGAAAACCTTCTGCTGACCCCAAAGGCTAAGGCTTTTAAAACACGTCAGCCTTATTATGTGAAGAAGAAATACGGTACTGTGCTCGGTACGCAAGACGAATGGCAGCCAACTCACCAAATCCGCAGACCACTTGCTCCCATAAGCTTCGACGACTCTGCTGTAGCTGTCCCGGAAATCTTCAGCCCGGCTTCTCCACCCCCATCTTCTCCGGTTCCATCTGAAGATGCTGCTGCCTCTGAAATCAACGGGTCACTGTCTCCTTTGCTCTTGGACGACTCTGCTTCTCTCCCGGAAATCCAGCGGTCACCTTCTCCATCCCTCTTCCACCACGCTGCAGCTTCTCCTGTACCGGGCATCCCCAGGTCACCTCTTCCACTCTCCATCGATGCCGCTTCTCTCCAGGGAACCCCCATCTCATCCTCCGTTGCACCCATCCCCCCAGATCTCCAGATGCCATGCACAAGCAGCTCGTTAGACCGGATCCTGAATGGGCTAAGTGTGGATCTCCCCGGGAATTCTAGTGTGCTGGCAAAGCTAGATCTGCTTCTGGAGTCGGTGCTACATATGGAGCAACGGAAGCTACAAATGGAGCAGCGGCTGGATCAACGGATGCTACATATGGAGCAACGTATGGATCAACGGATGGACAAGATAGAGGCAGACATAGCGGGCATACATTATTTGCTCGGTGTTAATGCCCCTGTTTCCCCGACGCTGGAGCAGGGGGGTGACATGGATGTGATGCATGGTACCTTCGACCCCCTTCCATCACCAAGCACACCCCCTCCACCAGAAGATACAGTGTACTATGCTATTGAGGAGGACATGACAACCCCGTCAAGACCACGCCAGGAGACAACCCGGCGACCACTACCGGAGGAAAGCTTCCTCCCAGACACCCTACCATTGCCCATCGCCTCAAGTACACCCGCTCCCAAAAGACCTCCTACACCCGCTCGCATAGAAACAGTGCCCGACATCTCCCTGTGCGATCTGCCACCGGCGCTGAGGGAGAAGTATAGGGTGAGGAGTGCTGGTATACCACACAAGTATGCCTTGATCATATTTAAACACCATGTTCCCTACACATTGTACTGTGAGTGGGTGTTCAAAGTGAACTATGATGGGAATCGCCAAAAAAAGGCCCTTCCTGCCAATTTAAGGAAAAAGATTGTGGAAGAAATGCAGCGCTATTACCCTGTTACAGATCCTGTAATGAGAGGCGTTAGAGACTGCATTAATGGCGTTTTGCGCCATGCAAGGCATCGGCCATGGCTGGAAAATGGGGAGGACTTTCAGTGAGACCATACTGTAATATTGTGCTGTACTGTACAGTACATGTTTTACCCTATAGTACCTGCTGTACTTAAACAAAGGATACTGAATGTTGTTGTGTGTTGCACGGTTTTTGTACTGTATTTGTAAATAAAAGTTTTTGGTGGCGACTTCAGCAATAAAAGAACTGGTTAATTTATCTCACACTCAGTACTACTGTACAAACTGCTTTTTGCTGCCAGACTGCAAACCCGCAAGACCAGCAACATTGTAACAAAAGAGCAATGAGCGCGCAATTGGCGTGGGAAATTCTGTTCTAAGGCCCCTAGAAATAATATTCTTTATTTTATTTATAAACTCACATTTATAAACCCCGTCACCCACCCCCGCTAAACACAATAAAAAATAATCACACACAGCATCCCCGCAATAAATAAATAAATACAAATAAATACATTTGAAATACATTTTTATTGATAGTGTAGATGTGCAGGGGGTCTCTGGAGCTGAACCGCACTGGTTTCAGGTCGGGGGACCCCGTGCCCCCCGAGATACAGGCCCCTTTAGGGGGTGCCGGTATCCCTCTGCGTTAAAGGCCCCGATCACGTGATCGCGGCCTGTAAACCAAGCAGAGCAGAGGGATACCGGCACCCCCTAAAGGGGCCTGTATCTCGGGGGGCACGGGGTCCCCAGACCTGAAACCTGTGCGCTTCAGCTCCGGAGACCCCCTGCACATCTACACTGTGAATAAAACACACACATCATTAAAGAATCATTCTTTAGCTTAGCGGCTATGCGCTATGGTAAAGAAGCAGCATTTCTGTCTTTTTAATAATATTGTACAGTGAGCAGGGGGTTCCCTGAGACAGAAATCTAATCTCAGGGGACCCCCTGCTCCTGCACAATATTATTAAAAGTTCAGAAATGAGGCTTCATTACCATAGCGTATAGCCGCTAAGGTAATGAAGGGGTTAAGGCATAATAACCAATAAATACATTCAATACACTACCCACTACCCATGGCAACCTCCGCTGCTGTACATTAAAACAGAGAAAAAAAATAACACTTTCAAAGTAATGTCCCCTAACCCCTTAATCACCATAGCGGTTATTAACCGCTACAGTCATGAAGGGGTTAACCCACCCTCACCCACCACTCGGGACGCCTACTGTACATACCCTCCCACTCTAACCCCCCACCCCGTGAGGCCTAACCACCCTCAACCCTCACCCACTAACTACACACAAGGGAGGCCTACCCACATACCGTTGGGGAACCCCCCATCCCCCACCCCCAGTCCCCGCAATCAAAACAATGCACAGCCCCACAATAAACAGCATTCTATTTATTAAATACATTACCCACCCCCTGTGCCCCCCCCCCATAAATACAAGATTTATTCTTTTACATTCAGGGTCCATAACGCAGCCCCACGCTAGTCCCCGGTGGGCTGGCAGGGCACCTGGACAGACCTACAGTTTACCAGCAGCATTCCACAGGTTCTGGAGGCCTGCTGGTGGATCCTGCCAGCACCATGGCGCCCAGGTGGTCTCCTTGGGTCACCGTGAGCCACAATTGTGTACCCACGGTAGGCCCAAGGATGTCTGGGAGCCCCGGGTCAAACCCACAGGTGTCTGCGGGGCCTCGGGTGGTTCCCATGGGGGTCTGGGGAATTCACGGGTGCTCACTACGGGTCCGCGGTGCCCCCACAGAAGTGGGACCACACATCATCATCCCCGCACCTACGGGTCGGAGGTGCCCCCACAGAAGTGGGACCACACATCGTCATGCCCGCAGACTATGGGTCCGCGGTGCCCCCACAGAAGTGGGACCACACATCATCATCCCCGCATGTGTCACCCGTGGAACCACCAGCCTGATACCCTTTAGGATACCCGAGGATTCCCGCGGGTGGTCTCCAGAGGTCCCACGCAAAACCACGGAAGTAACCCTGAATGTAAAAAAAATAAACCTGGCCTATACATTCAATACATACACCCTCCCCCCCCAACACCTACAGTACAATAATGTGCAAAATAACTATTATCCAGATATGGATAATAGATTAATTGCCCATTATTAAAAACATTAACTAGCATATACAAATAAATAAAGTACTACTGACCTCATCAATACGAAGTGTCCGACGCCAGCGCCTTCCTTCTCTTGCCCACACAAAACATAGCCAAAACCAAGCCAATACATTGCAAGTACAGTACATTCAGATATCAATTAACCCCTTAAACACCTTATCGGATAATAACCGCAAAGGTAATTAAGGGGTTAAGCCACACAGGCACGATACCCACCCTTCACCCATGAATTTGTACTGTGGCTTCATCATGCAACTATATATATATATACTGTATATATATATACAGAGAGACAGAGAGAAAGAGAGAGAGAGAGATATATATACAGTACTGCACCGACACACTTTATTCGAGCAAATACCCAGTATGTACCTGGCAGATACCTGGAATGCGCCGCTCCTCACCTCTAACAAGCCCCGTTGCATTTGCCTTCCCAGCCTGGGTTCATGCCTGGCTGACGGGCGGCTGATCTGTTAAATGATAATGATTAGGATTTAATAGGCTGCAATGCTTCGCGTGTCTACCAGATGGCATAAATTCATGAATTGTAATGCAGTATATATATATATACTGTGCAGTATTGCAGCCAGCGGGAATAAAATGCTTCAATCTCTGCCTGGAAAATACCTCAATGCACTCGGGCAGAAAACAGTCACAAACCTCAATACACCCGGGTATACCCGAATTCGTGGGACTAGCCGAGCTCGAATAAAGTGTGTCGCCAGTGTATATATATATATATATATATATATATATATATATATATATATATATATATATATATATATATATATATATATATATATATATATATATATATATATACAGTATATATACACACACGTTATATACACACCCATGATAAACCAATATACAGTACAAATAAATGTAGAAGGGTTATCAAAAGCATACTGCCCTACAACCAAACACGTCTCCATACAGACACTACATTAAAATCAATTTCCTTTAAAAATCCTAACTGATCTCACAATCTACTGTACTGTATATGATCACAAACCAATGAAAAAAGTCACATTCCAAAATGCATAAAATCTATGCACCATACTGTATACATTCTGAAAATTAATCAACGTAAACAAAAATCAATTAGCAATCATTATTTAGATCCCTAAACATTTCACACTCAATCATGAACAATGAAACCATTAACAGATTCACGCCTAGAGCAGAACAATTAAGCCTTTGAAAAAATATAAGTACCGACAAAAATACAACCTTTACAGTACAACCAAGGCTATCTATCCCTGACCTTCCTCAAACACACAATACAATACCAAGGAATAATACATCTATCTAATTTTAAAATACTTTAAACTCACAAAATAATTAAAAACACATCTAATCCAGCTTTTAAAACATCATCATTTCTTACCCTGAATGTATGCTGTACAGTATATCTCTCTAGACATATATATTGTACTGTACATACATACATACAGTGGCAAGAAATGATATACCACAAAAAAAAAAAAATACACATGTTAAAAAACCTTTTGAAATAATTAACAAGTTAAATAAAATACAATTCTTTACTGTAGTTCACTTACCATTACTTGCCCCCACGACTCCCGTTGCCCAGCTTACTCACGAACCAATCCACGATCAGGAACCCATAAAATAATAAACCATTCAAAATAATAAACATTAAACTAAAAATCCAAATCAATCCACGGGTCTTCTACTTGTAATAGTGTACATCTTCATCTGTATTCTTCTTTCTTCTATCTCCTTCCGGGCGGGGCAGGGTGTGGTCTTCTTTCCATCATCGGCCACGCCCTTGTCTTTTTTCTTCTCCGGAGGTCCTTCCTCCGCGGCATCTGGCTGCAAAATGAGACGACATAGGCTTTTAAAGACCTATGACGTCACATTTTGCGTCATGGTTCCCACGGTCCTGATTGGACCGTGAAAACCATGTGTTTTGGCCGATAAAAAAAAAATTATGACGTCACTTAAAGGGAATGAAAGCACAGCCAATCAGAATGGCTTTGCTTCAATTGCCTTTAAGATGACGTCATGAAAAGGCACATGGCCGCGCACACATGGTATGGTAGCCAATCAGAGCGTGGGAACTTTATCCCTACTCTGATTGGCTCTGGTATACCATGTGTCAGGGGCTTGGGGGAGAAAGGATGTGACGTCAATGAAAACCTGTCACGTAGTACGGTAGCCAATCAGAGCGTGGGAACTTTATCCTTATTGACGTCACATCCTTTCTCCCCCAAGCCCCTGACACATGGTATACCAGAGCCAATCAGAGTAGGGATAAAGTTCCCACGCTCTGATTGGCTACCATACCATGTGTGCGCGGCCATGTGCCTTTTCATGACGTCATCTTAAAGGCAATTGAAGCAAAGCCATTCTGATTGGCTGTGCTTTCATTCCCTTTAAGTGACGTCATAATTTTTTTTTTTATCGGCCAAAACTCATGGTTTTCACGGTCCTATCAGGACCGTGGGAACCATGACGCAAAATGTGACGTCATAGGCCTTTAAAAGCCTATGTCGTCTCATTTTGCAGCCAGACGCCGCGGAGGAAGGACCTCCGGAGAAGAAAAAAGACAAGGGCGTGGCCGATGATGGAAAGAAGACCACGCCCTGCCCCGCCCGGAAGGAGATAGAAGAAAGAAGAATACAGATGAAGATGTACACTATTACAAGTAGAAGACCCGTGGATTGATTTGGATTTTTAGTTTAATGTTTATTATTTTGAATGGTTTATTATTTTATGGGTTCCTGATCGTGGATTGGTTCGTGAGTAAGCTGGGCAACGGGAGTCGGTGGGGGCAAGTAATGGTAAGTGAACTACAGTAAAGAAATGTATTTTATTTAACTTGTTAATTATTTCAAAAGGTTTTTTAACATGTGTATTTTTTTTTTTTTGTGGTATATCATTTCTTGCCACTGTATGTATGTATGTACTGTACAGTATGTATATACAGTATGTCTAGAGAGATATATACATACAGTACAGTACAGGGCAAGAAATGATGTTGTTTTAAAAGCTGGATTGGATGTGTTTTAAATTATTTTGTGTATGCTGCTACAGTATGCTTTATTGTGAGTTTAAAGTATTTTAAAATTAGATAGATGTACTGTACAGTATTCCTTGGTATTGTATTGTGTGTTTGAGGAAGGTCAGGGATAGGCTTGGTTTGTAAAGGTTGTATTTTTGTCGGTACATATATTTTTTCAAAGGCTTAATTGTTCTGCTCTAGGCGTGAATTTGTTAATGATTTTATTGTTCGGGATCTAGTGTGAATTGTTTATGGATGTAAATAATGATTGCTAATTGAGTTTTGTTTACTTGGTTGATTAATTTGCAGAATGTATATGGTGCATACAGTAGATATTTAGGCATCATTTATATTGGAATGTAAGTTGTTTAAATGGCTTTTCAGAGGTTTAGTGATGATTTACAGTAGATTGAGAGATCAGTTATGAATATTAAAGGAAATTGATTTTAATTTAGTGTGTATGTATGGAGAAGAGTTTGGTTGTAGGACAGTGCTTTTGATAACCCTTCTACATTTATTTGTACTGTATATTGGTTTATCATGGGTGTGTATATAACGTGTGTGTATATATATATACTGTACTGTATACTGTATCTCTCTCTCTCTCTCTCTCTGTCTCTCTGTCTCTCTGTATGTATATACTGTATACAGTATACAGTATATATATATAGTTGCATGATGAAGCCACAGTACAAATTCATGGGTGAAGGGTGGGTATCGTGCCTGTGTGGCTTAACCCCTTAATTACCTTTGCGGTTATTATCCGATAAGGTGTTTAAGGGGTTAATTGATATCTGAATGTACTGTACTTGCAATGTATTGGCTTGGTTTTGGCTATGTTTTGTGTGGGCAAGAGAAGGAAGGCGCTGGCATCGGACACTTCGTATTGATGAGGTCAGTAGTACTTTATTTATTTGTATATGCTAGTTAATGTTTTTAATAATGGGCAATTAATCTATTATCCATATCTGGATAATAGTTATTTTGCACATTATTGTACTGTAGGTGTTGGGGGGGGAGGGTGTATGTATTGAATGTATAGGCCAGGTTTATTTTTTTTACATTCAGGGTTACTTCCGTGGTTTTGCGTGGGACCTCTGGAGACCACCCGCGGGAATCCTCGGGTATCCTAAAGGGTATCAGGCTGGTGGTTCCACGGGTGACACATGCGGGGATGATGATGTGTGGTCCCACTTCTGTGGGGGCACCGCGGACCCGTAGTCTGCGGGCATGACAATGTGTGGTCCCACTTCTGTGGGGGCACCTCCGACCCGTAGGTGCGGGGATGATGATGTGTGGTCCCACTTCTGTGGGGGCACCGCGGACCCGTAGTGAGCATCTGTGAGTTCCCCAGACCCCCATGGGAACCACCCGAGGCCCCGCAGACACCTGTGGGTTTGACCCGGAGCTTCCAGACATACTTGGGCCTACTGTGGGGACACAATTGTGGCTCACGGTGACCCAAGGAGACCACCTGGGCGCCATGGTGCTGGCAGGATCCACCAGCAGGCCTCCAGAACCTGTGGAATGCTGCTGGTAAACTGTAGGTCTGTCCAGGTGCCCTGCCAGCCCACCGGGGACTAGCGTGGGGCTGCGTTATGGACCCTGAATGTAAAAGAATAAATCTTGTATTTATGGGGGGGGGCACAGGGGGTGGGTAATGTATTTAATAAATAGAATGCTGTTTATTGTGGGGCTGTGCATTGTTTTGATTGCGGAGACTGGGGGTGGGGGGTGGGGTGTTTCCCCAACGGTATGTGGGTAGGCCTCCCTTGTGGGTACTGACTGGGTGGTTAGGCCTCACGGGTGGGGGAGGGGTTAGTGTGGGAGGGTATGTAGGCATCCCGAGTGGTGGGTGGGTGAGGGTGGGTTAACCCCTTCATGACTGTAGCGGTTAATAACCGCTATGGTGATTAAGGGGTTAGGGGACATTACTTTGTATGTTTTAATTTTTGTGTCTGTTTTGCAGAAGCGGAGGGGCCATGGCCAGGATGGGGGGGGGGTTAACGGTATGTGGGTAGGGGGTGAGGGTGGTTAGCAATGCAGGGAGGGAGATTTACTGGTAACAGAAACATCTCTCTCCCTTCAATGTAATCTGTTTAAAGCCCCCTCCCCCCTAATGTGTGTTTCTGTAAAATCTCTCTCCCTTCAATGTAAAGGTACTGTAATCTGTTTAACAGAAACATTAGGGGGGAAGGGGCTTTAGGCCTTTATATCTCTCTCCCTTCATTGTAATCTGTTTAACACAAACATTCGGGGGGAGGGGCTTTAGGCCTTTATATCTCTCTCCCTTCAGTGTAATCTGCTTAACAGAAACATTAGGGGGGAGGGGGCTTTAAACAATGCTGTGTATAATGTATAAGGTTTTTTACAATTAGATAGATGTAATCCTTGGTTTTGTAAGGGTTAGTTTGGTTTTAAATTGTCTTTTCTGGTTGGTACTTACAGTATATATTGATTTTGGTTTACTTGATTGGTTAAAATACTGAAGTTGACTTGTTTGGAAGTGTTTGTGTTTACTGGTAGAGTAGCTTGCAATTATATTGTTAACATTCATTTGCAGAATGTACAGTACTGTATATGGTGCATAGATTTAATGCTATGCATCATTTACAGTATACAATGTAAATGCAATGTACTGTGTGGATTGTAATGTTATGTTTTATATTGTAAAATAAGTTAGGATTATTAAATGGATTATTATTATTGTCTGTATAGAGAAGCGTTATCTGTAGGACAGTATGATTTTGATAACCATTCTACAGTACATGTATTTGTACTATTGGTTCATCATGTGTGTATATATATATATATATATATATATATATATATATATATATATATATATATATAAATATATATATATATATATATATATATATATATATATATATATATACTGTATATATATATATATATATACTGTATATATGTATATATATATATATATATATATATACTGTATATATGTATATCTCCTGATGAAATCACTTTATGTGAAGAAACGCGTAGAGAAGAGCGTTTTTTAGCTGCTGTCACACTGTGATATATATTTTGACTCTATCCTCACTGCCCACCTCATTACGGACTGCCTTTGGGAGTGCAGAGAGACTTCTCTGATCAGCCCCTGCATCGCGGGGTCACGGACTACAGACCTCATATCCGGATACACTAACATTGTGGAGGACTTCCGGGTCACATTGTGGTGAGCTTTTTCCTGTATCCCCTGCTGGATGTCGGTTCAGCAGAGCTGAGAAAACCCAGACAGAGAGAGGGCGCGCCATCCAAGGCACAACGTGGGCGGTTGGCGAATGAGTATACTCATTATATGCATTTATTTATCCTGTGTTTGTGAGTTCGCATTTGTTGGTTTTATTCATATTCATTTTTATTAAATTGTATTTTTTCATGCTGCACTAGGATCGGGCGCTTTCTTTTCTTGTTGTTCACAGATTTCTGGGAGTTCGTTGGTCCTTGATGAGAGCAGCCAGATCCTAGCATGGACCCTTGGTTTGGTTGATATATTTTTACATTTTTCACATTTTTTATTTTTATCTTTGACACACTTAGTGTCATTTTTTCTGTATTTTTCCATTCATCATTCATTTAGTATCATTCAGGAGGGATTCATTAGTGCAGTAGTCATAACTACCAACACATGCCATTTTATTATATTTGTATTGTTCACTGGCATATATTTGTGTTTACAGCAGCTTTTTAAACAATGGCACTCAGCATTTTATTATAACATATTGCATGTATTTTTATTAGTGTGAGTCAATCATCCATAATACTGTTGCATTCACTTTTGCCATTCACCTTTGCTTTATCCATTTAATACAATCATTTGGTAATTAGTCTGATTTTACACCTGAGGAGTGCAGTCTATTCTTTGTTTGTTATAATGTATATATATATATATATATATACTGTATATATATATATATATATATATATATATATATATATATATATATATATATATATATATATATATATATATATATATATATATATATATATATATATATATATATATATATACACACAGTGTATATATGTATACTGTATATATATATATATATATATATATATATATATATATATATATATATATATATATATATATATATATATATATATATATATATATATATATATATATATATATATACAGTGTATATATATACAAAGTATATACTGTACAGTATATATTTATTTCTCTTCATGTATTTATTTATTTAGATTTATTTATTAATTGTGGGGCTGCTGTGCGTAATTTTTTTTTATTGGGGGTGAGGGGGGTGTTTGGCCCTTGGTGTGAGTTTACGACTTGCAGCAGCAGCACAATTAATAAATAAATCTAAATAAATTTAAAAATAAATAAATGACAATAAATACATTTGAAATACATTTTAATTGATAGTGTAGATGTGCAGGGGGTCTCCGGAGCTGAAGCGCACAGGTTTCAGGTCTGGGGCCCCCGTGCCCCCCGAGATACAGGCCCCTTTAGGGGGTGCCGGTATCCCTCTGCTCTGCTTGGTTTACAGGCCGCGATCACGTGATCGGGGCCTTTAACGCAGAGCACTCAGCACTCAGAAACACAGGCCAGGCAGATTTAACACACACACACAATAGGGGGAGGTTTTTTTACATAGCTTGCAGGGAAGCTTAACGCACACACACAATAGGGGGATAGGGGGAGGGGGTTTTACATAGATTAGAGAGAAGGCAGGGCGTTTTAAAAGCGAGAATAGGGGGAGGGGGTTTTACATAGATTAGAGAGAAGGCAGGGAGTTTTAACACAGACGTGAAAAATATGTATTGAATGTATTAATTGTTTATTATGCCTTAACCCCTTCATTGCCTTAGCGGCTATCCGCTATGGTAATGACGCAGCACTTTCCGTATTTTTAATAATATTGATCAGGAGCAGGGGGGGGGGGTTCCCTGAGCATTAATTTCTGGCTCAGGGAACCCCCTGCTCACTTTACAATATTATTAAAATAATGCTTCTTTACCATAGCGCATAGACGCTAAGGTAAAGAACGAGTGTTTATTTATACTGTATATTGTATGTGTTTTATTGATACTGTACATGTGCAGAGGGTCTCCAGAGCAGAAGCGCACAGGTTTCAGGTCTGGGGACCCCGTGCCCCCCGAGATACAGGCCCCTTTAGGGGGTGCCGGTATCCCTCTGCTCTGCTTGGTTTACAGGCCGCGGTCACGTGATCGGGACCTTTTAACGCAGAGGGATACCGGCACCCCCTAAAGGGGCCTGTATCTCGGGGGGCACGGGGGCCCCAGACCTAAAACCAACGCGGTTCAGCTCCGGAGACCCCCTGCACATCTACACTATCAATAAAAATGTATTTCAAATGTATTTATTGTCATTTATTTATTTATTTTTTGGCGGCTGCTGTGTGTATTTTATTGTTGTGGGTTGCGGGAGGGTGGGTGAATGGGGTATTCGCCCCAACGATGGTTGGGGAGGGCTTGCGGGGGGGGGGGGGGGTAGCGGGAGGGCTTAACCCCTTCATGACCGTAGCGGTATTAACTGCTACGGTCGTGAAGGGGTTAAGTGCACCCGCAACCCCCCCCCCCTCCCGCAAGTCCTAAACTCACACCAAGGGCCAAATACCCCCCTCACCCATCCCCACTACACACAATAAAGCGGGCACGGTGGGTTAACCCCTTCATTGCCTTAGCGGCTATCCGCTATGGTAATGACGCAGCATTTTCCGTATTTTTAATAATATTGATCAGGAGCAGGGGGGGGGTTCCCTGAGCATTAATTTCTGGCTCAGGGAACCCCTGCTCACTGTACAATATTATTAAAATAATGCTTCTTTACCATAGCGCATAGACGCTAAGGTAAAGAACGAGTGTTTATTTATACTGTATATTGTATGTGTTTTATTGATACTGTACATGTGCAGAGGGTCTCCAGAGCAGAAGCGCACAGGTTTCAGGTCTGGGGACCCCGTGCCCCCCGAGATACAGGCCCCTTTAGGGGGTGCCGGTATCCCTCTGCTCTGCTTGGTTTACAGGCCGCGGTCACGTGATCGGGACCTTTAAACGCAGAGGGATACCGGCACCCCCTAAAGGGGCCTGTATCTCGGGGGGCACGGGGTCCCCAGACCTAAAACCAACGCGGTTCAGCTCCGGAGACCCCCTGCACATCTACACTATCAATAAAATTGTATTTCAAATAATTTTTAATGTGCGGATGTTTGCGCAGAGAGAGAGCAGCGGATCTCTCTCTGCTGCAAACACTTCTCGCCCCCGCCGCCCATACAGTAGTATCATTTATGTATGTGCATATACAGTACAGTACAGTACTGTACAGTACTGTATGTTAGGGCTTACAGGGGTTGTTGTTATACAGTATATATATAGTATATATACTGCATTACAATTCATTATAGGGGACGGCTTCACAGAGAATAGCTCGCAAGCGCCACCATGTGTATTTTGACGGCATTGCAGTATTGTAACCAGCCGGAATAAAAAGCTTAAATTCCTGCCGGAAAATAACGCAATGCACTCTGGCAGAAAACTATCAGAAACCTGAATACACCCGAGTATACCCGAATTCGCGGGACTAGCCGTGCTCGAATAAAGTGTGTCGCCAGTGTACATATATATATATATATATTCTGCAAGAAAACAGACAACAGCACACAACCCTAGTGCATTACCAAAAATAGGAACTTATTATAAGGTAAAAAATGGTAATGCGCACTTACAAGAAAACAAGAGGTAAAAATCACATAAGATTGTCTTTGCTTTTAAGAGGTACAATACCACTACTGAAGTTTGAAATCATCTGGCACTCTGTTTGTAGGGAAAGTCAGCGTTTGTTGGTGTCAAATGACACTGGCTCCAACTCCCACACAGCTCCAGAAAATGTACACAATGTGCTCAGCTTTCCTCCAGCCTCTGTGTTAAATCAATAGCTCTGAAACAGCTAATTACAGCAGCACAAGCAAAGAGTCTCTCAGTACACAACACAGCACCTTGAGGCAGCGTGGTCACTATTTTTCATTAGCACTGTTTGTTTTTCTAATATATACTGTATGATAAAGCGCCTGACGGACGAGAAACGCGTCAGAGGACTCTGTATCTGTCTGCTGTTATGCTGTTTAATTAAATATATACTTTTTTCATTGGCTACCTGCCTCCAGCCCTATCACTTGCTGTGATCAGTCCCTTCTTTGAACTTTTGCTGTACTTACCTGGACTGAAGCACGCCTCATCGGGATCCAGCTGACTTCGTGAGTTAATTTATTTATTTACACGGAACTTCCTTCGGTTGCCAGTGTGCTTCTCACATCCCTCCAGCCGTCCAGGCCGCCGGGCAGAGGCATGTGCTTTCACACAGGTTAAGTGTTGATTTTTCTTCACTTGCCCTTGTCAGCACAGTCATACCCCACTACTGGTCTTACCTTATGGGGCTTTAATAGGAGTGAGATTGCCTTCATTTACACACCTCATTGTGCAGGATACAATGGTGGATTCGGCGCAACTGCGCATGAATGAGTCAGAAAGGCTCCCGGAGTTCTTCAATAAACTTTATTAGCAAAAACACACAAGGGCTAACACTGCATTCTCCCCCTCTACGCATTTCACCCTCACAGATAGGGCTTCATCTCGGAGTCGAAGCCCTATCTGTGAGGGTGAAACGCATAGAGGGGGAGAATGCGGTGTTAGCCCTTGTGTGTTTTTGCTAATAAATTTTATTGAAGAACTCCGGGAGCTTTTCTGACTCAGGCATGCGCAGTTGCGCCGAATCCACCATTGTATCCTGACCATTCCAAGACGGTGACACGCAGGAGCAGCCGAGGTGAGCGGGTCCCAGACCCTGGTACCATCTGGTTACCCGGCCTCCCGTTTCCCCTCTGCTCACCCCTGCTGCTGTAGGGATGTTCTGGGTGGCGGTGGGCTCGCTGGCGGCTCCCACTGCAGGGCTCCGCCATGTTGGTGGTGCGCGCGCACGAGCGGCAGTTCGCACATGCACAGTGGAGCGCCAGGAGTTATTACCAAGCTAAGCACATGTGGCACCAATAGTAAAGAGGTTCAGAGGGGACTACAACACCCAGAAGCCACTGGGGAAGCTAACTAGGTGGGTGCAGACAGCCAATAGGGCTGCAGAGATCTCCTGCCAGGAGATAGATACATTTGGCGTGCTGAGGCGAGACAGGCAGTCGGTCCTGGGACAGGATAGGGGTAGGAGGTACTGTATGTGCTGGGCTATGTGGTCCCTGCACTAGGCCAGAATTACCCTCATAAGCCCCAGCTAGGCCCCGACTCCCCTCAGCTTGTGGTTGCTGCAGGGACCGATCCATAGTATAGGGATGCGGCCCCTGTAGTACCAGCGTAAGTGAGGGACAAAAGGGATACGTGCGTTAGAAACACACAGAAAGATCCCCACTAGGGCGCACCGCAGACCTGAGTGGTATTAAATCCTGGTCTACAGATGCGCTAGACATATAACATATAGAATTTTATTAATGAATTGAATCGTTAAAAAACTTCATAAAAACCTTGAAGCTTCCTGTGTCTCTAAAGTGTTAGACCTCTCAGTAAGGCAAGAAGTAATGGTCATTAATAGTATGTCTGTATTGTTTCTTTTATGCCCCTATTACTGATTATTCTCCTGAAAGGTACCCTTGGATGAGGTATTAATATACCTTTATGCACTCCATATTTCTAAAGAGGAAATAAATCAGTAATGAGCTTGATGTATGTGTATACCTGCTATATCTCTCTGCTTGGTATTAGGAATACGTAGTAATAGCCAGTCTGGAGCTTACTCTATGAGTATTCATATTTGAGATGTACACAGTAGATGTGTATTCTGACTAAATCCACTGGGATTGTGGAGGTTCAGTCACAGTGTATTGTCAAATAGAGTTTCTGTGTACTGGCACTTGAACACCTAGACGAGTGGATAAGTGCGTAGAGGGTGCTATATATCCAACTGTAGGTCGTGGTTAGTACGCCCTCCTATCAGTTGTCATTGGTGCTTGATTTTTATCTTCCTATACCATGGCGTTGTATCTCCTGTAAGAGCACACGACTACAGGGGTAATGGTCATCCACACAATGCTGTTGCTAGTTCAGAAACCGGCACGTATGTAAAAACTGGCATATATACACGGTTTCCTGATATATCATACAGTCGTGGTGTGACTGGTTTTCTGATTGTGTCTAGTAGTAGTGGTATCTCATCTGTTAAGGTGGCGCGACCGTAGTCACGTGTTAATAACCGCTCGCGAAGTACCAACACTGATTTAGAAATCGGCACTATAGCAGGATCAATGTAAAGGTGCTCACTAAGGGTATGTTGTGGTTTAGCCCTAGGACAATTTAATTATACTGATTTTGTGATTATATCATGCAGTAGTGTAGCGGTGACCATATATTTGAGGAGCGCAACCGTAGTTACGTGTTAATGACCGCTCGCAAAGTAACATCACTGGTATAGAAATCAGCATATTTGCCAAAACAGCAAAAAGTCCTTATATGTTTTAATAAGACCCTAAGACTGTCTCATATTCCTCTGATACTATGAGTGTATCATGTAGTAGTGTAGCAGTATATCATCTGTTTAGATGCGCGACCGTAGTCACGTGTTGATGACCGCTCGCGAGATAACCTCATTCGTTTAGAAGTCAACACTGTTGCAGTATCAATATATAATTCCTCACTGAGGGTATGTAGTGATTAAACACTTAGGCACTAGGACAGCTTCATATTGTAACGTAACATTAAAAAACCCGACGTGACGTCCGTTTCGTCACCTACTGCGACTTCATCTGGGGTGAGGGACACAGATAGAACACGACGGTCTCCTGCTCGCAGGTGCTCTGGGACCGGACACCTATACCTGGACATTCCTTATGGTGATACCATCCATTCGGAGCCCACCCACCATAGAGGCGTAGACATCGTGGATCACCCTTCTGGATCTGTGGATTACAAGCATATCTTCAGCGCCCCGGGTGTGGACACACGGCAGGTACCTTCATCAAGTGCACCAACACACACTGTACAGTGACATCGCTGATCATTTAAAAGGGGTGGGGGCTATAACTTGTGGATACTTAGGTGATAGAGTGCCCAAGGGCCTCAAACAGTACTGTGGGGATTGTGTACAAGAATGGGGAACGTTGGTGGGTGGTTACGGCCGTGCGAGGCATGAGGGTAGCTGTAACTAGTAGTTAGTAGTCATAACTTATGTTGCTTTAGTAAACTGTTACTTTATGCTACACCAAGTGTGGTTACTGTGTGATTGTGTATGCCTATATGTACAGTATATGGGTCCTGTAATGGGCAAATCCACATACTGCATATACAGTTAGGTCCAATAATTGGATACTGACACAATTTTCATAATGTTGGCTCTGTACGTCACCACAATGGATTTGAAATGAAACAACCGAGATGCAATTGAAGTGCAGACTTTCAGCTTTAATTCAATGGATTGAACAAAAATATCTTATGAAACGTTTAGGAATTGCAACCATTTTCATACACAGACCCCTTATTTCAAGGGCTCAAATGTAATTGGACAAATTAACACAATCATAAATTAAATGTTAATTTTTAATACTTTGTCGAGAATCCTTTGCAAGCAATGACTGCTTGAAGTCTGGAACGCATGGACATCACCAAACGCTGGGTTTCCTTCTTTGTGATGCTTTGCCAGGCCTTTACTGCAGCTGTCTTCAGTTCTTGTTTGTTCGTGGGTCTTTCTGCCTTAAGTTTTTTCTTCAGCAAGTGAAATGCATGCTTGATCGGGTTGAGATCAGGTGATTTACTTGGCCATTGCAGAATATTCCACTTCTTTGCCTTAAAAACTCCTGGGTTGATTTCGCAGTATGTTTTGGGTCATTGTCCAACTGTAAAGTGAAGCGCCGTCCAATCAACTTCGCTGAATTTGGCTGAATTTGAGCAGACAATATATCCCTATACACTTCAGAATTCATCCGGCTGCTTTGGTCTTCTGTCACATCATCAATAAACACTAGTGACCCAGTGCCATTGTAAGCCATGCATGCCTATGCCATCACACTGCCTCCACCGTGTTTTACAGATGATGTGGAATGCTTCGGATCATGGTCCGTTCCAAGCCTTCTCCATACTTTTTTCTTCCCATCATTCTGGTACAGGTTGATCTTAGTTTCATCTGTCCAAAGAATGCTGTTCCAGAACTGGGTTGGCTTTTTTAGATATTGTTTGGCAAAGTCTAATTTTGCCTTTCTATTCTTGAGGATTATGAATGGTTTGCACCTTGTGGTGAACCCTCTGTATTTGTGTCACGCTGTGCTCACCACAAACTAGGCAGGACCATGGTGCTGAGGTGGGAATGGATATTACGCCACCCTCAGTCACGAGGGCACATCTTGAGTGTAGAATAGTCTGGATATCCGGGCCGGGGCAGGAGAGGTACGGGTAGTAGAAGGTACTGTTAGCCAAGTCTGGGGATAGTCGTATTACCGTAAGCCAAGACTGGGTGTGGAGAGAGCGGAGTGGTCGTATTGCCATATCCAAGGTCGGGAGCGGAGAGAGTGGAGTAGTCGTATTGCCGTAAGCCAAGGTCGAGTGCCAGAGGTTCTGAGTAGTCGAGGAGAAAGCCGGTTCGGTACAAAGGGTCAGGACTGAAAAACAAGACAGGACTAGGGAGGCAGAGAGTGATGAGAACAGAAACAGGTTCTATGCTCAGCCAAAGTGCCAGTTGCACAGCTGAGCATAAGTAGGAGAAGGCATCCAATAGTAGAACTGCAGCATGGTGGTGTGTTGCTGGCCAGGACTGCAATAGGTAGAGTGCAGGTGCAAGGAGTACCAATTAGGGCGGGTTAGAAGGCTGGAGCACGCTCCTCTGCGCGTGGCCATGCCTCCGTGCGTGTGGCCGGGTGCGCACCGTGCATGCCATGAACCGGCACTATTTAGATGGTGCATGCGTGCGCACACGCGCCTTAGCGTGGCAGCGGTCGGGTGGCATGGAGGGAGGCTGATGGGAGCGGGAGGACCCGTGGCGGTGCCGGTGAGTGGGGAGCACGCCGATGTCGGCGTGACCCCCGGGTGTTACAGTACCCCCCCCAATAGGGGGCGACCTCCGGGCATCCATGAAACGGCTTGAAGGGATTCCTTTGATGGAATGCTTGAATGAGAAGGGGGGCATGGAGGTGTCACTGGGAAACCCAGGAGTGTTCTTAAGGACCAAACCCCTTCCAGTGAACCAGGTACTGTACGCCTCCTCTGGAGGACCTTGAGTCCAGGATGGACTTGACTTCATATTCCTGCTGTCCCTGTACAAGAATGGGGCCGGGGGGGTTGTGAGGTCAGGAAAATGAGGACTCAGAAATGCAGGACTAAGCAGAGAGACATGGAAGACTGAGGGAATTTTCATTGAGGGAGAAAGAAGCAGACGGTAGGCCACCGGGTTGATCTTTTGTACCACGGGATATGGACCAAGGAATCTGGGTGCAAACTTGGGTGTGGCAACTTTGAGGCATATGTTCTTTGAGGATAGCCATACTGTGTCTCCTGGAGAGAATTCCTGGATTTGGCACCGATGGTGGTCTGCCTGGAGTTTCTGCTTTCCCGCCGCTTTTCTCAGGTTCTCCTGGATCCTTTTCCAATAGTTTTGTAGAAGGACGATACGATTGTCTGCTGCTGGTACTCCAGAGGGTCGGGAGGCAGAGGGTAAACGTGAAGGATGGAACCGATAATTTATAAAAAAAGGGAGACTTCTGAGTAGAATTATTACGTAAGGAATTGAGAGCAAACTCAGCCCACGGCAGAAGGTCCACCCAGTTGTCCTGTGTATCGGCTATGTAGCAGCAAAGGTATTGCCCCAAAGTTTGATTAGCTCTATCCGTCTGCCCGTTGGTTTGTGGGTGGTATCCCGAAGAGAACCGTAACAAAATTCCCAACCTTTGGGAAAAGGCACGCCAACATTTGGAAATGAATTGCGAGCCCCGCCAGAGATGATGGTTAGTGGCACCCCGTGGAGACGGAAGATTTCTTGAACAAAGACATCTGCAAGCCTAGAAGAATTCGGAAGACCCCTCAAAGGGACAAAATGAGTCTGCTTAGAAAAGCAGTCGACAATGACGAGGATGGTCTTCATCCCCCTGGAGGTTGGGAGATCTACTATAAAATCCATCGACAAGTGATTCCAAGGCCGATCTGGGATTGGCAGTGGATGAAGAAGACCCGCTGGTATATCCTGAGGTACCTTGTTGCGAGCACAAGTGCCACATGCCTTGACAAATTCCTCCTTATCCTTCTGCATTTCTGGCCACCAGAAGCTTCATTGAATGAGATCATTGGTTCTCTGCGTTCCAGGGTGACCCACATGTTTGGAGGAGTGGTACCACTCGAGGACCTTTTTCGATATTGTGGTGTGGTGAAGAGATGCCCCTCCAGAACCTTGAGGCCCTTGGGAACCTGTGACTGACCAGAACGGATATTGTCCATGACATCAAAAGAATTTGCCGATAGAATAAATTTGGATGAGATTATTGTCTCCAACCGCTCCTCCGACCTATCTTCTGCCAGGATTTGCCGAGACAGGGCATCTGCCTTCAGGTTTTTGGAACCCAGGATGAAGGACATTATATAATTGAACAGGGAGAAGAATAGTGCCAAGCTGGCCTGTCGGGAGCCCAGGCGACGTGCCCCTTCCAAGTAGAGGAGGTTCTTATGGTCAGTAAGAATGGTTATGGGATTCTCTGTGCCTTCTAAGAGATGCCTCCATTCCTATAATGCCAACTTGATAGCTAAGAGCTCCCGGTTCCCCACATCATAGTTCCGTTCCGAGGAAGAATTTTTTTCGAGAAGCACACGGATGTAACCTTGCTAATGGTGAACTCCTTTGAGACAAAATGGCGCCGGCACCGACGTCTCAGGCGTCTACTTCCAGGGTAAATGGAAGCTTGGGATCTAGGTGAACGAGGATAGGAGCGGACACAAATGCTTTCATGAGGATGTCAAAAGCTTGGGTAGCGGTGCCAGACCATGATGAGGGATCTGCACCTTTCTTGGTTAATGCCGTGATGGGAGCTATGGTAGTGGAGAAATTTCGGATGAAGCGACGATAATAATTAGCGAAGCCCGGAAAGCGTTATACGGCCTTGAGGGTAGTCGGACGGGGCCACTCTAGAATATCTTGAAGTTTTGCTGGGTCCATAGTGAAACCGAAATCAGAGATAATGTATCCCAAAAATGCCACTGATGTTTGGTAGAATTTACATTTTTCTCCAGTTTTGCAAACAGACGGTTCTCCCGGAGGCATAACGGTACCTGCTGGACATGGCTAACGTGTTCTTGTGCAGACTTCGAAAAGATCAAGATATCATCCAAGTAGACAATGTGGAATTTGTTAAGGATGTCGCAGAATATCTCGTTGACGAAATCCTGAAAGACAGC
Source organism: Ascaphus truei (assembly GCF_040206685.1). Taxonomy (NCBI): domain Eukaryota; kingdom Metazoa; phylum Chordata; class Amphibia; order Anura; family Ascaphidae; genus Ascaphus; species Ascaphus truei. The sequence goes on from NC_134484.1 coordinate 159,138,722, forward strand.
AGGCGCGTTGTGCAAGCCGAATAGCATGACCAGATATTCATAATGCCATCGTGGGTGTTAAATGCAGTCTTCCACTCGTCTCCCTCGCGTATCCTTACCAAGTTGTAGGCGCCCCGTAAGTCTAATGTAGAAAAAATGGTTGCACCTTGAAGGCGGTCGAAGAGCTCGGTAATCAAAGGTAAGGGGTAACGATTCTTCCGTGTGATCTTGTTCAGACCTCGATAGTCAATGCAAGGGCGAAGTGACCCGTCCTTTTTCTTTACAAAGAAGAAGCGAGCGCTGACTGGGGTGGACGATTTTCGGATGAAGCCCCTCTCCAAATTCTCCGGAATGTAGTCATTCATGGCCTTCGTCTCTGGAAGTGAAAGTGGATAGGATCGTCACCTGGGAAGAACTGCCCTGGGCAGGAGGTCGATGGGACAATCAAAAGGACGATACGGTGGTAGAGCCTCGGAACGTACCTTGTTGAAGACATTGTGATAATCCTGATATACTGCTGGCAGGGAATCTGTCTCCTTGGGCGTAACACGCAAACCTCCCACCCTCTGGGATGACAAGATACAGGTTCTGGCACATTGGGTGCTCCACTGGACAGGCTCCCGGTTGGTCCAATCGAAGTGGGGATTATGAAGTTGGAGCCAAGGGAGGCCCAAGATCAGCTCCACAGAGGGGGTGTGAATCACATCAAGGCTAATCTTCTAATTATGATCCCTGCTGACTTGCAGTTGGAGCGGAATAGTCTGCAGCGAAATAAAGGCCGGTTGCAACGGTCTACCATCAATGGCCTCCAGACCGACTGGAATTATTATGTGGGTAAGTGGGATGTTGCTCCGTTCCGCGAAGGCCTGGTCGATAAAGTTGCCTCTTGAGCCGGAGTCCATGATTGCTAGTGCTTTGGTGTGAAACACCTCTCCAGACAGCATCAGTGGCAGGAGGGTCCTGGTGGGAAGGGCATCCTTGACGATGGAGGAGAGAGACATTGTTCCCAATGGGACTCCCCGGGATCTCATTGGGATTTGGTGTTTCCCGGCATGTGGGGACACTGGAGCACCAAATGACTGGAATTGCCACAATACATACAGAGACCTGCACTGCGCCTGCATTGTTTCTCTGCAGAGGGCAGCTTATTCCCTCCTAATTGCATTGGTTCAGGGGCGTCCAAGAAAGAGGATGACGGAGGAATGAAAGGTGGAATGGGAGACCTCGAAACCCGTTGACGTGGCGAGAACGCTCTGTCTTTTGTTCCTGTAGACGCTGGTCCACCCGGATACACAGGACAATCAGTTCCTCTAAGTCTGTAGGACGTTCCTGCACCGCAAGCTCATCCTTTAGGGACTCAGACAGGCCCTGCCAAAATGCCGAAGATAATGCCTCATTATTCCACCCCGTTTCAGCCGCGATGGGGCAGAACTCCACAGAGTACCTGGCGACTGGACGATCTCCCTGGGTGATGTGGAAGAGGGAGGAGGCTGTCGTCATCTACCGTCCAGGCGTATCAAAGACCCTCCGGATCTCCTGGGTGAAGAGATTGATGTCCTGTGTGAGGGGCGACTGTTGTTCCCAAATGGAAGAGGCCAAGGCCCAGCGCCTCGTCTGTAAGGAAAGCACCGATATACAGTAAGCAACCCTGGACTTTGAGGAGACAAAACAAGACGGTGAGAGCTCAAATTGAATAAAGCACTGGTTAAGGAAGCCCTTACATCCTAGGGTGTCCCCAGCATAGTGGTTCCACCGTAGACGGAGAGGATGTGAAGACAGTCACCAAAGGAGCAGAGACTGTTGGCGAGGGTTCTTGCTTGGAAGCACGGGCTTGGACAGTAAAGGTGTGAAGACTCTGCTGAAGCAGATCCATCTGCCTATCGTTTTGCTCAAGATAAGTTTCAAGCCTGGCGGAGAGATTGGTATGCGAGGTCAAGGTTCGCTCCACCTCAGCTGGGTCCATGTTTGTGGGGCTGAGCATAATGTCACACTGTGCTCACCACAAACTAGGCGGGACCACGGTGCTGAGGTGGGAATGGATATTACGCCACCCAAAGCCACGAGGGCACGTCTTGAGTGTAGAATATTCTTTATATCCGGGCAGGGGCAGGAGAGGTACGGTAGTAGAAGGTACTGTCAGCCAAGTCCGGGGTTAGAGAGGGACATAGTCGTATTACCGTAAGCGAAGACCGGGTGCGGAGAGACCGGAGTGGTCACATTGCCGTATCCAAGGTCGGGAGCGGAGAGAGCGGAGTAGTCGTATTGCCGTAAGCCAAGGTCGAGTGCCAGAGGTTCGGAGTAGTCGAGGAGGAAGCCGGTTCGGTACACAGGGTCAGGACTGAAAAACAAGACAGGACTAGGGAGGCAGAGAGTGATGAGAACAGCAATAGGTTCTATGCTCAGCCAAAGTGCCAGTGGCACAGCTGAGCATAAGTAGGAGAAGGCATCCAATAGTAGAACTGAAACGTGGAGGTGTGTGGCTGGCCAGGAATGCAATAGGTAGAGTGCAGGTGCAAGGAGTACCAATGAGGGCTAGGAGGCAGGGTTAGAAGGCATGGATTACCATGCTGTGCTTTAAAGCTGTGTTAACAGAGAGCATTAGCTTATATGGGCTCCATGTAACAATGGTTTTTCAGACAAAAGTTGACACATTGTTTGCTCATTTGCATGTCATTTCCTAGAATCCCTTGCTGCAGTGGATGCACTGTATGCTGGGGGTTAAGGTGAAAGGCAGGGTTGCAGACCTGCCTAATGCTGCACTTATAGTGCCGGCGACGTGACATCGCCCCAAAAAATATATATTACTGCCATCGCGTGCGCTTATAGTAAGCATGACGTGATGGAGCGACGGGAGCGACAGCAGCAATGCGAAATTTGGAACCCTGTCAAATTAGATTTTTAAGAGAATGTCGCCACATGTGACAGACTCTGAACCAATCAATGACCTGGTCGCCCGCGACGTCGACGCAAAGAGGGGGGCAAAGGGCAGGGAAGAGGGGGCAAAGGGCAGGGAAGAGGGGAGCAAAGGGAAGGGGTGGCAAAGGGCAGGGGGGGCAAAGGGCAGGGGGGGCAAAGGGCAGGGGGGCAAAGGGCAGGGGGGAAAAGGGCAGGGAGGGCAAAGGGCAGGGATGTAGGGGGGGCAAAGGGCAGGGGGAGGAGGGGCGGGGGGTAGGGGGAAAGGGCAGGGGGAAAGAGCAGGGGGGGAGTCAGGGATGCATTAAAGGACCCATTCCCCTGCGTTTCCTCACCTTGCACACGGCCACGCTCCTCTTCCTCTGGGTACCAGCCGCCCTCCTCCTCGGGATCCTCAGCGTGGCCGTGACCCCCGCGAGGCTGAGATGCTGCGGTGAAGAGGTGCTGTGCCTTTCACGGGAGAGGCGGAGAGAGTCGGAGGAGCACTCTTGGGGATGGGGAGCTGGGGGAGCAGCCTATGTGAAGTGAGCCGCAGAGAGCATGCTCTGTGTTTGTGGGAGCGGTGTGTGTGAGGGAGAGCACCGGGGAAGGGTGAGAGCCGGGGGAGGGTGATAGCCATGGGAAGGGAGCGGTGTGTGTGAGGGAGAGCGCCGGGTGAGGGAGAGCGCCGGGGAAGGTTGAGAGCCGGAGGGAGGGTGAGAGCCATGGGAAGGGAGCGGTGTGAGGGAGAGCACCGGGTGAGGAAGAGCGCCAGGTAAGGGAGAGCGCCGGGTGAGGGAGAGCGCCGGGGGAAGGATGAGAGCTGGGGGGAGTTGAGAGCCGGGGAAGGGTGAGAGCCATGGGGAGGTGAGAGCCGTGGGGAGGTGAGAGCCGGGGAAGGGTGAGAGCCATGGGGAGGTGAGAGTCGGGGGGATGTGAGAGCTGGGGAAGGGATTGGCCTGTGGAAGGAGAGAGCGGGAGAGAACGTGATCTGGGGGGGCCAATGAGAGCCGTGGGGGGGCGGGACACAGGGGGGGGGCAGACACACCGGCCAATGAGAGCCGTGGGAGGGCGGGCAGACCGACGGACCAAGAAAATGGTCTCCAGACACTCACAAACAAGATTTTTGATTATATAGATATATATATATTTCTATATATATATATATATTATATAATTGCAGTGTACTATATAAGCAGTATTTACAGATGCAGCGGCCATTCTTTTATGGCATCACAATGCCATTTTAGTGTGCGCTACTGTACTCCACGCGGCATTAACGCGGCCAATTGCCCCAGGCACGTTCGTTTATCGCGGTTGCTTTGTTTTTCATTTTATGGATTGTGTGCAATTAGTTTACAGTATATGCAATGAAAAGAATGAATTGTAAATGTGTACAGTACTGTGCTACTATGCTACTGTGTCAATTTCAGGTGTTTATGAGCCAGAACAGTAAAATGCCATTTTATGCACTGGCCTGCACTCGCGTTTTAAGGCGGTATGGTTGGAAGTAATCCCAAGCCATCACATGGGTATTCCGAGGTACAACCGAGTGATTCCGTAAAATCTTGGCCGCTGCATCTGTATCTATGCTGTATTTTTATATTAAAGCAATGTTTATGACAATAGCATATTTCAAAATGTACTTGGTGTGGGATTGTTAAAGACTTTACCATCACAACATAGTATGCTAGTGTGCATTATTAAAAATATCAGGGCTTTCACACATTTTTTCACTAGTTTATGGGACAACTATTACATATATTTAGTGTAGGTTCCTGCATATAACCATATGCCTTTTCGTGGCATGCAGGCTTATAAATGCTTTGGCCAAAGGGTTAAAGGGTTTAACAACATAACCCTTTTTCATGAGATTATTATTTTATTTTAGCCTAATTGGTAGGAGTGCAGGAATAGTTATTTTTGTTTTTCTATATGTAAGCCCTATCTTTTTATAAGCAGTGAACTTCTATAGGGAGGAGCGCGGTATTATGTACAGTTTCTCACAAATATTAGGCAATCATTTTCCTTGCTGCATACTCCCTAAGGGCATTTTAAATATAGTATCTCTGAAACGTCATATGGGTAGGTTTATTGGTTCATCTGCTTTACATAGCAGTTACTGAGCCCCAACCAATTTTCCAAATAGTGCAGGTGTAACACACTCCCCCTCCCCCAATCGCAGATATGGACCCTGTGGGGAAATCTACAGGTATTCCAAGGTGTGGTGCAATACGTGTTAGGCTCACAGGAGGGCTGAGCCCCCACCAGTGAGAGCCTGGGGTGTATCCTGGAATGTACTTACATAAACAGCACCTCCACCTGTGCAGGATCCTAGAGTATAGAATAACCCCTGACACAGGACATCATACACAGTAACCACATACACCAAAGTATATATAAACAGTTTACTGTATATACAGAACAACACCATAACATATCAGCAACAGTACATTAGGGTCACCCTGTAACACTGACCTCCTAGGTCCATAACCCCATACCAAGTTTACAAAAGTCCCAAGAGTCCCACAACCCCACCCCTTAGGCATGATCAGTGCCATACTAGATGAAGTGTAAAGTTTGTGCACTTGGTGACTGATACCTGCCCGGGTCTCCTGCACCCAGGTACAGCAGAACAACAGGTAGAGGATCCATCTGCGTCCAGCGTCGAAGCATCAGCGATGGCATCCTCCTCCAAATAGGGTGGTCTCACTCTGGATGATCTTACTATACAGATAGTCTCTAATCTGTAGTGAGATAGGTCTGGTCCCAGACCTCACTTATCAGGGCCATGCAGCATGCAGCTGTGTCCCTGCACTAACCCACTGCTAAAAGGGGCAAAGTCCCTAACTGTAGGGGCCTTCCCTAAATCAGCCACAAGCTAGGATGAGTCGGGGCCTAGCTGGGGCCTAGGGGGTAACCTAGCCTAGCCTAGGGCAGCCACTTGCTCCCTGCACACACAACCTCCCCCTACCTTGTCCCATCACCGACTGACTCACTGACTCAGCGCGCAACAATTTAACTCCTTTGTAGCAGGAGAATCTGTAAGCCCTATTGGCTGTAGTGCAGCAGGTGATAGGGGTGAAAGGGCAGTCCCCAGAGGCTTCTGGGTAATGTAGTCCCTGTGGAACCTCTTTAATATTGGGACAACGTGCGCAATCTCTACCACACATGCGCGATCCTGTAATGGCCGCCGTGTTGGCCGACCTCCTGCGCATGCACAAAATGTCGCACCAATCTCAATATGGCCACCGCATTGCTTCTGCGCATTCACGAGCTGGCTAAACATGCGGCGCCCTGCAGCTAATGCCGCCAGGAGCCCCCGGCCGTGTGATCACCTCCGCAGCTTCCTGACATGCCGTGGGGGTGCCCGCAACAGAGCGGAGGTAAGAGAGCACAAGGGGAACCCGGCTACACAGGTATAATACACCCCAGCGTCAGACTGGACATCACCCTATATTGAAGAGTAGGTGAATGTATAAAGCTGACAGAGAGAAATATGTGTAAGTTTTATTATATTCACACGGGAATTTGTACACACACAGTTTGCCTCTCAGTAAGGTAACTATGATACTGGCTTCAGCCAGATTTTCACACATTTTTTCACTAGTCCATGGGACACCTATTTCATATATTTAGTGTAGGCTCCTGCATACAGTTTTGCCTTGTCGTGGCATGAAGGCTTATAAATGCTTTGGCCAAAGGGTTTAACAAAATAACCCTTTTTCATGAGATTATTATTTTATTTTAGCCTAATTGGTAGGAGCGCAGGAATCGTTTTTTTTTGTTTTTTTTCATTATTAAAAATATGTCATGCAATTTCTATTATTAGTGGGATTTGATCTCTTAATACCACTGTTTCATTCATTAATACACCGTATTAATTTGAAATATAAAACATAGTACATGTAGGTGCATATTTCCATTTCAATCCAAATTATTCTGCAGCAGAACTGCTGTGAATGTTTGTAACAAGTGAAATATTGCAAATAAATTAAAAGTGAATAAAAGTGAATTATTTGTACTGTAGGTTAGATTATAGATTTGATCATTTAAAATGTAAATCAGAAATCAGTGAGACACTACAGTAATTGTGATAAATATTATTATCATAACAGACACCGGCTAGATTGCAAACGTGCAATAGTAATAAAATGAGGAAGAATGCAAGATAGTCTGCTGTTTCAGCTGGAGATGAAAACTCACTACAAACATGAACAGTGACTGTCGACTGTTGTTTGTTTTTTTTTGTTTTTTACTGGAGTCTAATTAAATAATTTCACTAGTAAGAAGTTATAGAGAAGTTACAAATATCACATTGTTTTGGATCATCAGCTGCCGGAAACTATCACACTATTTAAAGCTCTCCCAAGAGCATTCTGTAATGATCCTTCCCTGAGGTAACTTGGCCACTCTATCTTTCTCCACTCTAATCATTTTATGTAATGGCTAGCAGAGAATCCCTGCCAAAATCTCTGGATAATGCACGTATTTGTTTAATTTTGCATGAATGTGTAAAGCGTTACTTCTGTTTCACTTGTTATGAATTATGTAAATGTTCTTTTCCATATCACATCCAGAATCTTGCAACATATTTATTTGCTTAGACTCTACAATGTAGTAATGTAGTGGAACTAGTTATGGCACTTTGATGTCCCCTTTAACCAGAAGGGTCTATGTTCACCATGTACAGTACATTAGTGTCCATGCTTCCAGAATTTAATGCACTCTTTGCTTGGTTTGTGCATCCTACCTGCTGCTTGTTTTGGCTCAGCTTGCAGAACAATGACACACATACATTTGGACCAATTGTTGCTTCTATTTCACCAACGTATTAACTTTCCACAGCATTGTGCTTGTTTTTCACCAAGGAATCTCAGAATCAGGGCTGCCAACAGGGGGAGGGGGAGGGGGAAGCTGTCCCAGGCCCAGTTGCTGTGAGGGGACCGCAAGTGGGCCCTGACTTCTGGCCAAACCCGGGTGCTGTCGCTGCAGTCCTTTTCCTCACTCTGTTTCCCACGCCGAGCATCCAACGCTGGCAGCGTGCGAAGGACATCTCTGACGTCAGCGCACCGGAAGTAATCTGGCCTCAACATCCAGTCCGTGCTGACTTTGGAAGCTCGGCATGAGACAGAGTGAGGAAGAGGCCTGCAGCTGATGGAAAGCCGGTGCCCGGCCATGACTGGCATTTGAGTCTGGCCATAGGTCAGGGCCAATTTTCAGTTTAGCAAAGTCATTTTAAATGTATTGGGGTTGGGGAGGTGTTTTCATATGCATTGGGGGGGGGGACTTTTACATGTATTAGGGGAGTGGGGGTCTTTTTATATGTATTGGGTGAGTAAGATAATTTTTATATGTATTTGGGCTGATTCTCTTTATATGTATTGGGGTGGTCTTTTTATATGTATTGGGGAGAGTAAGGGAATATTTTTATGTATTGGGTGGGTCTTCTTATATGTATAGGGGTAGTGTGGGTCTTTTTATATTTGTTTTAGTGGGAGTGGGGTTCTTGTTATATATATTACTGGGAGGGGTGTTTTTATTTGAATTGCTGAGGAATGGGGGTCTTTTTATTTGTATTGGGGGGGGAGTGGGGGTATTTTTAATATGTATTGAGGGAAGTGGGAGTCTTTTTATATGTATTGGAGGGAATGGGGGTCTTTTTATTTGTATTGTGGAGAAGTGAGGGTCTTTTTATTTGTATTGGAGGGGAGTGGGGATCTTTGTAATATGTATTGGGTGGAGTGGGGGACTTTTGAATTTGTATTGAGGGAGTGGGGTCTTTTTAATATGTACAGTATTAGGGGGATGGGTGGGTGTTTTAACATGTATTGGGGGTGGGTCTTTTCAATATGTATTAGGTGGAGTGGGGGTCTTTTTAATATGTATTCAGGGGTTGGCGTGGTCTTTTTAATATGTATTGGGATGGTGGGTGGGTATTTTTAATATGTATTTTTTTTTAAATATGTATTGGGAGGTTGGGTGTTTCTTTTTAATATGTATTGGGAGGGTGGGTGGGTCTTTTTAATATGTATTGGGAGGTGGGTGGGTCTTTTTAATATGTATTGGGAGGTATGTATTTTCTTTTTAATATGTATTGGGAGGGTGGGTGGTTCTTTTTAATATGTATTGGGAGGGTGGGTGGGTCTTTTTAATATGTATTGCGAGGGTGGGTGGGTCTTTTTAATATGTATTGGGAGGGTGTGTGGGTCTTTTTAATATGTATTGGGAGGGTGGGTGGGTCTTTTTAATATGTATTGGGAGGGTGGGTGGGTCTTTTTAATATGTATTGGGAGTGTGGGTGGGTCTTTTTAATATGTATTGGGAGTGTGGGTGGGTCTTTTTAATATGTATTGGGAGGGTGGGTGGGTCTTTTTAATATGTATTGGGAGGGTGGGTGGGTCTTTTTAATATGTATTGGGAGTGTGGGTGGTTCTTTTTAATATGTATTGGGAGGGTGGGTGGGTCTTTTTAATATGTATTGGCGGTAGGTGGGTGTCTTTTTGTAATGTATTGTGTGGTGGGTGTCTTAATAATATTTTGGGAGGGTAGGTGTCTTTTTATTATGTATTGGGGGTGGGGTTTTTGGTATGTATTTTGTGGGGTGGGGATTGAGTGAGAGTGGGTTAATTGATGGAAGGTGAGGGCAAGTGAGATGAGAAGAGGGAGTGAGTGAGGAAAAGAGGGATTTAGAGTGAGACGCAGGGGAGATAAATACATGCGTGGCGGTAGGTGGGTGTCTTTTTGTAATGTATTGTGTGGTGGGTGTCTTAATAATATTTTGGGAGGGTAGGTGTCTTTTTATTATGTATTGGGGGTGGGGTTTTTGGTATGCATTTTGTGGGGTGGGGATTGAGTGAGAGTGGGTTAATTGATGGAAGGTGAGGGCAAGTGAGATGAGAAGAGGGAGTGAGTGAGGAAAAGAGGGATTTAGAGTGAGACGCAGGGGAGATAAATACATGCGTGGCGGTAGGTGGGTGTCTTTTTGTAATGTATTGTGTGGTGGGTGTCTTAAAAATATTTTGGGAGGGTAGGTGTCTTTTTATTATGTATTGGGGGTGGGGTTTTTGGTATGTATTTTGTGGGGTGGGGATTGAGTGAGAGTGGGTTAATTGATGGAAGGTGAGGGCAAGTGAGAGGAGAAGAGGAGTGAGTGAGGAAAAGAGGGATTTAGAGTGAGACGCAGGGGAGATAAATACATGCGAGGCGGGAGGGTGGTGAGTGAGGAAGAGGGAATGAGACAGAGGGGAGAGAAATACATGGGAAGAGGGGAGGAAATAGAGGGAGCTCGTGAGGTGTGAAATGGGGGGGGGAGCTCACAATACCACCAACACGGGGAGGGGGGAGCCCGGACGTAAGTCTTGTCCTGGGCCCCTGGAAATTCTTTCTCTGCGGCCCTGCTCATCATCCCTATTGTTACTGGATTCTCATTGCATTGTGAGTTACATAAAAATGAGGCTGTGCTGCAATTTTTCATTGGCACAAATCCAAATAAATATGTTTTCAGACAGTGCCAAGTAAGACCTGTGAATATTTGCTGGACTTGCAAGATTTTAATAATGTGTTAGATTAAACAATAAAGGGAATAAGATTGGAAGCATAAACATGCTCTCTATTTTTAAATCCTGAACATGAAGGTTGGTCCATAAAATAATATGTACATTTACATACCTCACACAGGTGTTAATTTGATTTGAAGTTATTCTGTTTTTGGAACCATATATTAAATATATAGGAGCAGAGGAGGAAGACAGCACACGGCAGTAGATGAGAACTGTGGACCATGTCAGCACAGCAGGACAGGAGGCCTGACGGGGAATAGCGTGCCTCAGAAGTCCAACCTGGCAATCTTTAAGAATTCTGGTGTCTGCCGTTAAGGCACGCTCTTCCCTGGCAGTCCTCCTGTGCTGATCCTGCTGCGCTTACATGTCTGTAGTTCTCATCTCCTGCCGTTCACTGTCTTCTTCCTCTAGTTTGCTCCTGTGGTCCTCCTAAGTCCTCTTCTGCCGTGCCGTTAACCTCCTTTGCTGCTCTGCTCCGGTGGTCCTCCTCAATTCTCCTCTTCTTCCTTCACCTTTGCCGCCGCCTGACATCCTGCTTCCAAACTCGACAGCTGAATTCAACTCATCACAGGCGAGCGGGCGAGTGGGTTTGTTGAGTGCTGCTTATTATGATTCAGCTGAAGACGCCATCATATATAGTATAAACTTCACCTAGCTGCAAAAGTGGTGCAAGAATATACTGTAATTGAAAACATTTTATTTATTTATTTTTATTTTAAATATGTGCTGTTTTTGTGCTAGTATTATTCATGGTTTGCAGCTTAAAGACATTGGGGAATATGTATCAATATAGCATGGCCACATGACAAACAGGGCACAAAAACTACACTACACATACAAAATCAATGCAAACAAATCTGACTTCCTTCATTTTCTTTAATAAATCTGGTGTATTGTTTTCCCCAACTTTGCTCTAACTGTGAGACTTTGATAAATGTTCCCCTTTGATAAAGAACTCATACTAAAGGCTAATAATTGTGGTGTGATAACATTTTATTTTAATAATACTTTTTTTATTTCATATAATTACCCGATCTGGGTCCTCATGCAGTAAAGTTCGATAGAAAAAATTGCCCCGATTTTTAATTCACCATTTTTGACAGCACTGCTATCACGGTATGCAGAAAGCCACAAATACCAGTGATAGAAACATCTGCAAACATGGCGAGTAGCTGGCGATGAGATGATCGGCCCTCTGAAAGGGCTCACCCGGCGACTTGATTCTGCTGCAGAGAGTGAGAGCCGCATCTCTCTCTGCAAATCTCAGCCGAAATAAAAAAAACTTTATTTCAATTTTATAACTAGTGTAGATGAGCAGGGGGTATCCGAAGCAGAACCGCATTGTTTTCAGGCCCGGGAACCCCCTGCTTTCTGAGATACAGGCCCTGTTATGAGGTGCCGGTATCTCCTATGCATTGAAATGTCCCGGTCACGTGACATGGGACATTTACATGCATAGGAGATACCGGCACCTCATAACAGGGCCTATATCTCTGGAAGCAGGGGGTCCCCAGACCTCAAATCAACAAGGTTCTGCTCCGGAGACCACCTGCTTATCTACAATAGTAATCCATTTTAAATAAAAATGTGTAGTAAGCACCACTACACAACCCACCCCCTGTGCCCTACATAAAACCATTATTTATTTATATGAACACACGATTGATAACATAGGCTGGTGGGAGTCCCTGGGTGTTCCCACGGGCGCCCGGGGGTCCTCGGGTAGTCCCAGTGGGTCCCTTCTGGCCTGCAGTACCATTTGTGTTGTAAAAAAAAAAAAGATGGCCTACTTTTCAATAAATGCACCTCCCCTCCCCCCAAACACATATAGTACAGTAATGTGCAAACAAACTATTATCCAGATATGGATAATAGATCATTTGCCCATTATTAAACAAAGCATACTTAAACTAAGTGTTTTGGATTACTTACCACACTTTGAGAAAACTCGTGGGAGTGAAACATGTTAGTGTGTCTCTCCAGTTGTGATTAAATCATTTTCACAACACTCTCTTCATCTGTTTATATTCGTGGTGCGGCACAATTTTTGGCTGCTCGCCAACCTCTCCCTGTTGTTACCTTATGCAACTCACACTCTTGGAAAACGATGCCCTGCAAGTTTGAAATTGTGGACACAAGAAGTCATCTCACAGTAAGTAATTTCTCATTTACAATAGAGATTCTTTCACTGCAAGGAGGTTGTTCTAATTACTGGCATATGGTTTACTCATTGTATGTAGAGCTAGAGTCCAGCCTAGTAATATCCTCCATTATTCTGTATGAGCAAAGTTGATACTCTATATATGTGCAGTTGATATTTTATAAACTTGCTAAAGGGTCAGGCTCCTTTAAAATACTATATCTACCAGTGAAGGACTGTTACTATTATGTATCCAGGTTCTAAAACAGACTACAATGTATCCCATCCCTTGAGCCCCAGTGTATCTCCTTGAAAGGATACTTTTCCTCTTCACTGCTCCAGAGACCCCCTGCTCATCTACACTAGTATTACAATTTATATTAAACTCTTGCAATCGCTTGTGAGATATATGCAGGGAGAGGCGTCTCTCTCTTTGCTGCTCTCTCTGCGGCTAGAAAAAAATCGATGGATTAGCCCTTTTGGGAGAAGTGATCATCACGTCACCGGCTACTTGCCCATTTTGGGAATGTTGCTATCACAGTTAATTGAGGCTTTCTGAATACCGTGATAGCAATGCTCAAAAAACTGCGACATAAACGGCTCAGCGATTTTTTTTTATGAAGACTTATATAATAGGCCCCTTAGTGTTTCATTATGCAGCTGACTACTGAGCAACACATATATCTCATTGAAGCATAAGTTAAAAACAACTCTTTAAAAAATAGTCAAGAAAGGTACCTTGATGTAAAAATTCCAGCAAAGTGTGTTATTTAAAAATTAGTGCAAACATTCAGGGAGATTGGTTCAGCATTAAAAAAAAAAAAAAAAAACGGAATGGGACCTCTTCATCAGTATAAAGATCTGCGTCTATCTGCCTCACCTGCTGTAATTTGAATATGGAAACAAGATTAACATTTGAAATACATTATTGCATTATGTGTCCCCTTAATCAGATTTTTTAAAAATCTGCATGCAGTAACAACAGTAAAATATTCAGCATATCTGAAACCTGTTTGTAAAGTTACTTTGCCAGTTTGGTAAATATTGTTTTAAGAGCCGTACATTATAATTCACAAAAACATAAAATATTGTGAACAAGTATAGGGCAGGTTTGTATCATATGCAGTAAAACTTATTTGGGAAGTCTGTCTATCTTTTTATTTAATCAGTTCCAACTTCTAGTAGATATATTGGTTCTTTTGAGATGAGCTTTCAAAATCTTCACAGGTTTCTTCTTTAAATATACTGTCATGATTTTTTTATGGAAGCTAAAAAAATGTTCTACTAAAATTATGTAAATACTAAGAATATAATTTATAGTTAGCACTGTTTATAGCAATAACTACAGTATAAATGCATTTGAGTATGGTCTTATACAACTTTAACAATTGTACAACTCAAGTTTCGTCCTCCTTCCCTGGATTCTTTGAGGAGTCTAAATATATATATTTTTTTTTACTAACTTGGCGTTAAATATTTATTGTAACACATCGGAGCATATGGATGTTTATATGACTTTTGCCTTAAAGAAAGCCACTTAGACAACAAAAGCTGAAAAAAGTATATAGTATGCAAAATAATAATAACATTGCAACGGTAGCGCATTTTAAAACAAGACAAGATGCTAAATGTCAAAAGCACATTTCACAGTTTTATGTAATTAAGTAATTGAACAAATGGGATTAAAAAAATTACATCTTATTCCAAATGGTCTGACTCACTAGAATCAAGGCCTAAGATGAGGGAAATGTTTAATCTTGTCCACTATACCACAAATTTAAATCTGTTCTATCATAAATTCTGACTCAGATTTTTTTTTGAATCTACCATATGTCATCTTTTACAATTGATGTCTTTAAAGACGGCAATCTAAGTTCAATTCTTATATTTATTCAGTGTCAACTACGGATAATCAAAACACTGCACTGTCTTGGAATCACTCTAAAATACAGCGTAATTGATCATGACTGATAATTTAAATAGTTTTGGCCTGGTTTCAGCCTGATGTAGTGTTTTAAAAGAAGTCATTGAATATCCATGCAGAAAAATCATGCTCCTTGGCACTGGTCTTCATTACTCAGTGCTCAGTGTAGTATATACAGTATAATGAAATATAAAGAAAAAAACAGTGTTATTTCTTTATATTTCATTGTATATACTACAGTGAGCATGGAGTAGTGAATACAAGGTGGACTATTTTTCTGTAAGGACAAACAACATAGGATTTTGGGTAATCTGGGTGACCTCAAGGCTGAAGGACTTCAGTAATAGAGGTGGGTCACTCAACACTTCTTCACATATAGAAGCACCATTTGTGTTATGTTGTTATATAAGTATGTTTTCTAAATTGAATATTTATCACTTTGGGTATAGCACTGAGATTGCGCATCTTTCTATTGAATATCCATGCTATAATAAAACATTGCAAATTTCACATGGACAATGGATATTTTTAATACCCCCCGCCCAAAAGTCATGTAAGCTTATTTTGGGAGTTTCGTAGTTCTATGGGTAATTTCAAGTTTAGAGGAAATCTGCACTGGTGCTGCCCCAAGTAGTAATACAGCTGTAGTTTGCATGCTGATATCTGTGGGGTACTCCAAACTCCCCTGTACAGTGAGCCCCCTTGAGGGAGCTCACAATGTAGTACAAACACAAGAACAAACAGGCGGCGCACTGAGAACCAGTATAATAAATGTATTAAAGAAGTCCTGACAAGGACTACACAGAAATGCAGCAACAATGTATACAAAAATGCGTAAGTGACTTACTGTACAATATTAAAAGCAAAATGAGAGTCAGAACCAGGAGAAGTGAATGCCGCTGAAGTGGTTTGTCCTCCTGACAAACCACTCCAAACCACTCCAAACCACTCCAGCGGCATTCACTTCTCCTGGTTCTGACTGTTATTTTGCTTTTAATATTGTAAGTCACTTACTCGTTTTTGTATACATTGTTGCTGCATTTCTGTGTAGTCCTTGTCAGGACTTCTTTAATACATTTATTATACCGGTTCTCTGTGTGCTGTCTGTTTTTTCTATGGGTAATTTTATTCATTCAAACGGATGTAATGTATTACACCATTTTGTGTATTACTTCATCAAAATGTATCAATCTTGCAAGTGTTTTTTATTTTTAGTTTTCCTTTTCCATAACAATATACTGTAGGTATGTGTACATGTTAATAGATAGAATGGACCATATGGTTACAAAGAAAATCAATCTACCCATAAGGTTTTCAAATATAATTCTATTCCAAAAAATATATGAATAACAAATTATTTTAGTGGCACAAAAGCATCAGACATTAGTAATCAAAATACAGCAAAAATCAATGCATTACACCAATAGTGCTAAAAATACAAATACATGTAAATACATGAATGTAAAAGAGACCTTACCCAGATACTGGAACAATATGAAAAAGGGTGACACTTGAGAGACTCCACATGTTGGGATAAAAAAGCAATTTGTCAATACTCCTGACAAAGAGCTTTTTTGGCCCAAAACTTTTTGCTATGGTGTCAGCCTGTTAGTTTTCTCATATTGTTCTGCTAAAGTCTACTTTACATTCATGGATATAGATTTATTGGTATTTTTTGCACTATTGGTATAATCCATTCATTTTTGCTGTATTTTGATTACTAATGCCTGAATATTGGGATACTAAGATTACTTTCTATTCATATATTTTTTAGCATACAATTCTATTTGAAAACCATTTTGGAGTGTACATTTTGCTTTGTAATCATATGTTCCACTCTATCTATTGATATTTATATTATTGTGGGAATGAGAAAAATTCACTGGACCCTAGTTTGTCCAAATATTACATATTTTTTATTGATATAAATTCTATTCTTATATTTACCTCATGAGATACTGTAATGTAATTTGGTAATTCTAAATTTTTGGGATTTTTCATATATGTATACACATGTACATATAACTAGAGGTGGGCAGTTTTTTTTTTTTTGGCAGATTTGAATCCATTTCAGATCAGCCATTCCTTTAGAATGCGGATTTACGTGGCTCAATCTCAAAAAGGCAAATCCGCTATTTCAGATTTTTTATTTTATTTTAGAGAGCAATCCATGATTCTGTAGCCCGGTTGATAAATCTGCAGGGAGAGGGGGGATATTTCTCTCCCTCTCCGCGGATTAATCCGTGTGGATTTTTAACAATTCATCTATGGATTGTGGAATCCATGGATCGAATTCTTAAAAATCCATCCGGATTTAATCCACTGGTGGGTTTGGATTGATCTGCAAAGATTTGTTACTGCCCAATCTGCAGACAGATTTTGGTGGGGACGGATGGACGGATTTGTTCTAAAAAATCCTGAAAATTCTGTGAAACAGATTTCGACTGGTTTTACTATCTCTAATTATAACATCATAAACCATTATATTAACAATTTATGTTCAGCAGGTCCCACTATCCTAATGGAGTTCAACAATTGTTGACAGTGCAGCTAGATCACAAATGTATACCACAGAACCTATGTTATCAAATACTTCTTTAAGCTTATGCCAGAGCTTTCTGACTGGCATTCTATGGCTTAGTGGTGTCCTTTAACATTATTTGAGATATCTAATGAAGCAAATGAAGCAAGGTGGGACAAAGGAAATGCATAGAATACATCTACAGTAAAGAGGTGGAGTGTAAAAGGGGACTAGGAACAAGTAAACAACTGAGGAAGAGAGGGTAAAATACAGAAGGAATATTGGTTTTCTTGTTCCCTTTGTGGGTGATGAGGTAAGTACTGTATTAATATTGGAGTTTGATACTTTTTCCCAGAGGATACCATTTAGGTGACCAATGTGGACTTACATTGATGCAAGCAAAACAAAATACATATTTGAATTTTTAAGCTTCTTGGACAGTCAGAATGTTTAAATGTTATATTTATATTGTTTGTCTCTTGTCCCTAATGGTGTAAGACCAGAATCTCCAGGGTATTGATGGCAGAATATGAACATACAGTACAGTATATTGTATGGATGCTACTTAAAGTATGATACAAATAAATATTTTCCTTTTAGTTTTGCTTTTTTTTATCAAAGGGATTTATCATCCATATTGCATATTTTGATGACAAAGACTAAATGTATGTCACATCAACATACTGTAAGAAGAGAAGGATGTTCATGAGGGTCATTTATGGAACCACACATTTGAAGCATCTTCATTAATACCCCTTTCCATTTTTATGTACTGATACAATGTTCCAAAATGTATGATGTCATCATCTCATCCACATAGAGATTAAGAAACATTACCAAAACAGCAAAACCATGCTAAGCTGACATACACACGAATGCATGACAAATAAACTCAGAAATGTACAAATGACATAAAATACATTATATAATATGAATACCATGGAATGCATTAATAAAATTAAACATTGAGATTTACTGTACCTGTATTTTTCAGTCTCCTAGCTCTACAACTGGGGGAACACTCATACAAACAATTTAACTAAATATATAAAAGAAAAATATATAATTGCTCTAGTGCATATGGGATTCCTGTTCTTTCAAATACAAAGTTTGAGGGTTAAGGGTTGATCCAGCTTTGCCAGAATTATACAACTTTAGCATTTTAGTATTTATTCTATACTTGAAGTAGATGGCTTATTTGTTTGTTTGTTTTTCTGCTAGTTGCAAGTTATAATATTTTCATTTTGAAAAACTATATTAGGATTATGCAGTACAGACTCCTGCTGATAAACTGAGTCAACCCGTGTCCATACGGCTCCTTTATAGCAACAGATTTTAGTAGAAAAAGTTGCACTGATTTCTACTCAATTTTGCAGAAGGAGACTTTAGTACCTACTGTATCCCCAATGCGTTTAGATCAATTGTACTTTGCTGGTATTAAGATGATTAGGCAATTATAATCAACCCTATTGTTCAAAAATGCATAACAGATCACTGGCAGCAAAAGAGTAAATATGTCGTCTGCAAAATTGTAGCAGAGAAACAACTCCATATGTACAGTATACCATCTTTGCAGCCAATAAACTTTCATAAATAGACCTTCTGACATCAACTACTTTTAATATTTTTAGTTAGGCTCCTATTTATCTGTTTTTTGATCGATATTGATTTAAAAAAAAGTACCCAATTTAAAACAATAGACATATTTCCAATACATATAAACAGATAGCATGGACAGCATAGGACAGAGGATAACAACATAAAGCATAATAGTAAGATTTAAAAAAAAAAAAAAACATATTCAAGTAAAACCAAATAAGACTTGAGCACAAAAATGAGAAATTATTTGACTTTCATCGTTTCTCCTTTTCCTTGTGGATTGACTTGCAAGTTGCAACCCAGCCCTGTATGTTTCAGGCTCCTCCTATAGTAGAAGGAATAATTTTACAGCTACTATTCAGAAGGAAGAAAACACTGTAATATTTATGTTTGTATTATTCATCTTCAAAACTATACGATAAAATATGCATGCCACGTTCTGTTTTGACGTTCCAAGTATTTAAAATATTTATCTATTATGAAATTAAAAGGAACTTAGAAGGAACCATGAAAATGTTTGAACATATACATTAACTATACATGAAGGCACTCTATGAATGCTTCGCTGTTCCAACGTCTCTTTTAGATAACCAGCGTTCATTTCTCTCTACTCAGTTTGTCTTTACATGCATACAACGTGTCTATGAAATTGGTAACTTGTACCTACTGTATCTTGTTCTGGTGATACCTGCGCACTTTGCACTCAAACTGAGCGTGAATATCAAATGAAAGACGATCTTACCGTCTGTATGATTCCAATGGATAAATACTTTAGTAATTTAGAATGATTATCTGATTAGCCCCAACTAAATACGCCCCCCCATTTAGGCATGTACAAAAAAATAATAAAAGTAAATAGATTTAAGTTGTCCTTTTAGATCTGCTATATGGTTTATGATAGAGTTTCCCTGTTTTGGAAAGTTAGATAATAAATTCCTCCTTTTACAGTACTAATGTGGCTATATGAGCACAAATTATAAAAGAGAATCTGAGCCTAATAATAACCTGTGAGATAATTGCAACGTGTCAATTACTTTTAAGTGTTTGTAGCATGGATTTATAAAATCTACTTTCTATTCATTGATGACTCGTTGGGATTTATTAACACAATTGTAGTCTATTATTATAATTGAAATAGGTGCCAACCTCTTTATTAGTAAACACCTCTGGTTATCTATAAACATTTTCAGTAACTTCTTTATTTTACATAGTATGTAGAGTAAGGATATGCTTTATTTAAATGAAAGAGAAACACAGTAGCTTTGTTTGCCATTGTTGCAGTCCAACACGAGTACTTGAGAATTGGTGAACAAACTACTTGGCATAAATGGCAGCTCAAATTACTCATATACAGTACTAAAAATGGCAAGAAGAAATGTTCAAAATATGTTCATCTTCTCCTACAGTAGCTGTATATCGGTATGGATTGATATATTCAGCACAGAATATTTATTATCGTCCATCACCGAACATGAAATGACACTCTGGACCTGTACATAAACCTTTGAAAAAACAGACAGTTGTTAATTTATAATCTTTACTTTCATTTACAGATATATATATACTTTGTCTTTTTTGATCAATCTATTTTACATTTTCAGCACCCTGAAAGTAAAAGTTCAAGAAAAACACGAACAACACAAAACGAAATAGATAATTCCAATCGTGCAAAATTTGCTTCTCTGTATAAAGCACTTCAAGTCCAGAAATTCCAAAAATATACATTACTGAGACTGAAGCCATTCGTTTCTTAAGGCTATACAAACACTAAAGAAAGCATTGCAAGAACACTTATTCAAGATTTTTATTCTTCTGTTTGTGATTCTTGACATCAACTGTGTGGTCCGAGTATTTTGTCTCAGAACACCAACAAAAAGTCAATGATCCCAACAATAAATTCCGATATTGACTTCACAATCACAGGTACAAATTGCTCAGGTCGATAATTTCATTTATCCTAAAGATCACTGTCTTCTAAAACTAATTAGAAGCGCAGTTTCCCGAGGAAATGTCGATATCAAAGTAAATATTTTACCTAGAAGATAATTCATTCTTCTACAGTGACAGTCTGGGAGGGATGTTGAAAATAATGTCTTGTTCCACCACATTAAGGGCTACATTGACAATTGAATCCTTGCTACGCTCCAGAAGACGAGTGCTGAACGCCTCTTTATAGTGGAAAAACTAAGAAGCCAGAAAAGGTTGAATATTTCCACCCTCCCATGAGGTTACCCCTTTCAAGTCTTAGGTGAACTTTATCAGATCTTTCCATGTGCAGCAGAACCCCGTTACTTGCTGCTTCTCTGGTAACATCCTGATCTCCAGCAAAAGCTGAAATCACTGGGTAGTTATTTTGCATTAGACTTACCTGTAATAAAGAAAACATACACAGATCAGCTTTATCTAAAAACAAGAATCTATGCAGCAGGTACACTATAACTAACATACATGTGATGTGACTATATATTTCCAAAAAAACTTCCCATCTCAACAATATTTTTTTAAGCAGCAGAGAATATATGAAGAAATGTATGTTTTGTGATTTTTACAAGATTTCAAATGGAATTGTGTCTGTTATACGTTAGAGAAATAGTTATGATACCTACCTGGATAGTTTGTCTATTGTAGACTTTCACCACGTGAAAACTAAAGCTATAGATTCCTTTTCTTGGCGCCACAAATGCACTGGCAGCAAGGTCAAAATGGTTCCCAACGTTTACAAGAACCTGAAAAAAAAAAGTCAAATTAAGTCACACCTTATAAATACTGTATTAACAGTGGTCAATAGTGTGCAAAAAAGTTACACTAACAATAAATATTAACAGAATAATTGGAACATTTTTGCACTGTTTGGAAAATCTCCACCAAATTAATTATCCTGACTGTGGGGCAATTAGTGTTGTCACTCTTGTTCTACACTGAAATGGCAAAACTGTGTAACAGCAAGAAATCACCTCTTCCATAGTTTTCACCGTTTTGAACAATGAATGTTAAATGAACTGGTCTGGAGCAAGGACAGGGTGTGTTTTCCGACTATAGGATGTCTAAACTTTAGGGAAACGGGATATGGGGGTATAAAACTGATTAGGCAGGCAGTGTATGTTTTATGAAAATGCACGGATTCAAGTTAACATATACACTGCATTGTTACTTTTAAATATGAGGGCAGTTCACGCTTTGTATAGTGTTTTTAAAGTTACAAAAATGTGCATGAGTTTTTTTTTTATATTTTAAAACAGTTACATACAAACACTAGTGGAAGATTACAGATGCGTTGGGTGAAAGCAATTTCACTAGACAATTAGGTATGTGTACTGTACTATTATGAATCCTGCATTTCTTTGTACACTTGATATATGCATCACCAAAAAGAAAATAAGTTAAAGACAGAAAACGAATATATCAGAAGTATTAGCTATGACATATTTCATGTTTGATCATAACTAGTCGTATAATAAAGTATATGCAAATTAAATGACGACTTTGGTTATAAAATATGAGCTTGTAACTGAATAAAACCCTATTCTACACTCCTTGACTTATGCAAATACTTGGTTGGCAAACCCGACAAGATGTTAGCACAGAACACTGAATATGTTTTTTTTTTTGTATTTATTAATATCCACTATGTAATCACACGTTGACAACATTTTTGCTCTATATAAGACAACATGCTTTATCTTGCCCTCACAGAATAAAGTGTAGCTTAAACCAATGAGTTTAACCAATTGGGAACGTCGTGTGTAATAAGCTGTACATGTTTTATGGAAAGACATGTTTTTATTAATGAATTCTGTCCCCACTACCAGGACATTGCACAGGAGGCGTGATTTTATTGCACGTCATCAGACCTTATTTCCACAAATCTGATGATTTCCAGGATTAGATTATACATTCGTGTTTGCAAAATATTAAGAAAGCACTGAAATCATACTGTTACTTCTGGTGCCTTTGTATGCACCTCGATAGGTGTTCGTTATTTATTCTTTATAGATATATATATATGTTCATTGATTTACATAAATCTAAGTGTAGAGGAAAACATTGGTGCTTACTTTAGATATATCTTGTATAGAGGGACTCTTGCACATTAGCACCTCTAGCACAGTCAAATAAGTTTTGATGTCTTTAATTTAAATCCGGTGCTTTTTCTTTCCCACTGGAATACTAGAGCAACAACTTTGACAAACGATCTCAGTCGCCTTTACCCAACCCCCCTCTGCCTTACTCCTCCCAGACGTTTCCTAGGTGCTTACTGGATAGGTGCTCTAATTGAGAAAAATATTGATGCTCGTACTCTTTTCTGTCAAATATGCTCCAGCATTCACATAGTGTATGCTATGGTACTATAAATTATAGCAACAGATTTAGTATTAAAAAAAAACCGCTCCAGAAAGCCGATGTTTAAGTTGGATAATGTACACAGCCATTAACATTGATCTATAAAGTGTAGGATGGGAATGTGATATACAGTATGAGCATATGTGCCAAGACACACTGGTGCTATTCCGAGGCCAAAAGGTTGTGCCAGAGGTATCAAAGAAAAGTCCCATTAATCTCCATTTTTTTTTTTAACTCAAACATCTGGTGCAGTTTTTTTACTTGCCCCAGAACTAAACTCGCTTTGCCTTGATATATATTGTTCAGTGTGATCCTTTGAAACTATGGAAAAATACATCTGAATAAAACGTGGATTTGGGCATGTACCTGATCGAAGTAGATGGTCATTGTGCGATTGCTCATCTCAGAAGGTTCGTGGTTTGTGCTCCTGATAGCTGAGAAGGCCACCTTGGCACTTCCAGAGCGTACTGAGATACCCAAGGATGAGGTGACTGCTCCATCCGAAGACGGGCTTGAATCACACACCACCAGGCACTTGCCTTCCAACACGATGGGTTCTGTGTCGTTCTGAGCATTCACGTTAGGTGGCGCAAACAACAACACAATGGACAGCGCCAGTTTAGTAACTAGCAGGCAGCTACAGCTCTGCTCCCATTTCAAGAGCTCCAGCGCAGCTCCTGCTCTCTCCCCTTCGCCATTCTTCCCTAGACTCATCCTGCTTCAGCGATCAGCAACCAATTAGTTGACAGCTCCTGACTTCAGCAGATGCACTTGATCACTTCCTTCCCTAAATGTGTCTGAAGATAGCAACCTCTAGAAGTCGAAAAAGAGCATACAAGCCTTCTTAGTTTGCTTGTTGAGTTGAACCTTGAACAAAAAGAACTATACATTGTAATCTACAACCTTAAGATGCATATACAGTAACAATAGGATATAATAGTGATATCCCTTTGCATAAAGGATTGTGTTTCTAAATTGGCACAGTTCCAACATTCTATGAAATTATAAAAGCTGCTGAATTTTCCATCCAGTTAAGGAAGTCAGCTTGTCATGGCTAATATCTTAAAGTATATACTTCAAATTTAAACTAGCCACATAAGAAAAAAGAATGGACAGGTTATAAGCAACCAGCAATCAGGTTCATTTCCCTTACCATTTACATGTATATTTAAAAAATGTACAGATTTTGTTTGTAGCTATGTTACCTTAGACGAAAAAAATAATCCGTGCAGTAGATCATATCAGAAAATCAACATCTTCAAAATGTCTATTGATTGAAAACGTCTTGCAAAAGTCAAAATACATTATATCCCTGTCCTTTAATGTTAGAAAATGACACAGATGTCTCTGTCTTTTGCAAGATAAACCTTTCCATGGAGAAATCTTCTTATAGGAAATTGGCAATAGTAAAACTTTTGCAAAACCTTGCACTTTTAACCTTCTCCCAAGGCCACTTAGCAGTGATTTTCTACTTACAACCAGGAGATCAATCAGTCAATCAATCGATCAACAACAAAAAACTAAAGGACATCAAATATAAATAAAACGTATTGAAACCTGACAACAGATCCGAAGGTCCACTGACATAAAGCTTAAAGAGTAAAACCTATGTCAAAGAACTTTAATATAAAATCAAATATTTCAATCGGAACACGCTATTAATTCCCTTTACAATAATTGTGACTGATATATCTGAACAAATGTAACATAGAACCTTACCTGGAAAGTCCATTGTGCGACAGTACAGAGCAGAGATGGCTTCTCAGTTGTCTATGAAGTTGTATTGCTTAGAGAAAACGATCTGGGATTGTGCTGGCAAAAACACAGTGAAAAAGGAGTTGCCTCATTCTCGCCCGCCCAATGCAATAGTCTATATCTCCCTCCTCTCTCTCTTTCTTTCATTCCTCGTCTCTCTTTCTCCCTCCCTTGACTTATTCTACATAACCGTCCTCTTCTCTCCCACTCTCTCTCCCTCACTGCACATTTCTTGCTGTCTTGCATATATTGTACTCACATGCACATAGGCAGTAGGCAGCATCTATAGAATTATAACCCTGAATAATAAGGAATTCCCCCTAGAGATCACAGAGGGATTTAAACAGTTGATATTTCTTACACAATATCTAATTTCACTACTGCACATAGCCAGTGGGCTATGAAACTTTAAACACTTAACATTTTAATATGAAGAAACAAGTGAGCAATATAGGGAATTATATATTACATGTATTAAACGTGAATGAATTATTATTATTATTATTATTATTATTATTATTATTATTATTATTATTGTTAATATTATTATTGACCAACGTTAGTGTTTAATGTTGAATTAAAACACATGTGAAATTGCTTCTGGAGATAATGATATTCGTTGATTTAGTATTGTTTATGAAAGAAAGACTCGTGACCCTTATGGGCCCAATCTGATCTTCTGAGGACGGTACCACGCCTCATTGTTCGCTTTTGCAACCTACTTATTTATCAAGACTGCTGTACCTTCTGTTACAATCTCAATTAAATCCAAGTTAATCATAAAGGCACAGAAGCGATTCATTGATGGGTTATTAGCGCCATCTAGTGAGATACATTGGAATAAGGAACTTCGCAGGCTTGCTAACCGTTTTTGGCACAGTTAGAGCAAAGACAGAGTTATCATCTTTAATTAAGTCTTTTTCCAATGCGAAAATGGACTACTTGCGTTTGGAGATCCTTGCTGTTTTACAAAGCCAACACTGCCATGATGATGTATGTTGCAGTCAATTCTATCATCAGGTATTATTGCGTACAGGTTCCATCCACCAAAGTAGCTTGTTGTTTCATTGTCCTAGTGTAACTGAGACAAAGTACTGAGTCTGTAACATCTGTAACTATTAAGAAACATATATGGGGAACTATACAAATGTTACCCTAATATTGTTTTAGTGCTGAATTTATCCGGTCTGAAAACTGAAAATAGTGTGCGTGGATGCATCGAAACATACCATAGACAAATTAGTCCTCTATTAAAGTTTCATCTGTAAATATCTGATGTAGAACGTTTGGAACATCCCCTATTCCCAATCCTATTTTATCATGCATTCTGCACAGTTATTATTTTCGTTTGAAACGTCAAACTTGTCTGCCTTAAATTGTAATTATTTGTAATATTGTGGCTGTATATATACAGGTTCGTATTTTATAAGATGTATTTTAATGTCCTTATAACTTATTTTTCTCCAAAATAATTAATTGCATTGTCTGTCCTTGTCTTTGTGCACTTTTCAGTACAAGCTTTTCATTTCCATTCCACTACCTTTACTTCTGTTTCCCTACTCTTTCCAAAGGAGACTCAGGAACACATCACTTGGAGGATGTGAATTTTTTTTTAGTTATCTTTGTTTATTTATTTATGTGATACCATAATTCTTTGTTCACCCTGCCAACACAACATACAATGAAGTATATATTCAGACAATCTTTCCTGCTGACATTTTGGTCTTAAATGTCGCACTTTCAAAGAAACAAACGAAGAGACGTATACAGTACTCATCTGATAAACTCATGCATTGCAGGATTAGATGTCATATTTGTTACATTATAATAATAATAATAATATAGCATGTTCTTGTATAGCGCTGCTAGTTTTACATAGCGCTTTACAGAGACATTTTGCAGGCACAGGTCCCTGCCCTTTGGAGCTTACAATCTATGTTTTTGGTGGCTGAGGCACAGGGAGATAAAGTGACTTGCCCAAGGTCACATGGAGCCGACGCTGGGAATTGAACCACTGAGCCACTCCTTCTCCCATTATGATATACATTTTTTCATGGTCTCTTGAGGATTAGTTATCATGGAAACTTTCTCTAGGATTCTCTGTGGGTTTGATGGTGTGACCATAGATAGGTAATGTCTAACTCAGCATGATTTTGCATGGATTCATATGCAATACTGTAGGTTCTAAAAAAAAATGTTTTGGGGACATGTACTGTATAAAGGCAAAAGTGGAGCAAAACTGGGACAAGAAATTAAATGTCATTTTATGGATTACTGCAATGAAGTATTGAAGTACTTTACACCAATGTTTTCTCCGTGTGCAGATGTATACCAGCCAGCAATCTGAGAAGTTAACTTGCATACATATTGTCATGGGGGAATCAAATTCTGCAAATAAATGAAAAAGCCTTGAGAGCATTTGGCTGAGGGGAGACATGAGATTGTAGATTCTGTCTCTGTGACATTTTGGTCTGTTCTTGCTAGGCTAGTTAGACTTGTATTTTGATGAGAAAAGCATTGTTACCACTTTCAAATTTCAGATTTCCTGGTCCAAAGCCTACATTTCTATATTTTTCCTGGTCAAGGGATCACATTTTCTGGTCAAATTTTCCCGTTCAAAAACGTATTTAAAAGACAATGATAAGTAGATTTAACAACAAGGAGGATAAGAGGGACACCTCTTTGTGACTTTCTTCTCTCTTCAGACTTGTTCTGCAGTTAATAAACCTGCTGTGTGAGTCAGTGTGTCCCCTGTGGACCAACTAATGTAAAGTAAGCGGCATGAAAGTGCTAGCCCCATCTCATCATGGTGATGTATAATAAATATATCCATGCGTGAAGTCAGGAACTGTGACTGTAGGGCATTTTGATATGTGGTTAAGTACTGACTAGGGTCTTCACTCACCACCGGAATGAACTAGCACCACACAAAGCCCTGCGTGACACTGTGGTGACCTGACATTGCACCAATACAGTTTGGGGATAATCCGTTTCAGTATAAACAGATGGCACAATACACGGACCCAGAGTGTATAAACAAATGGCAGTTTACATGACACAGAGTGTATAACGTGACAGCACTATACACAGACTATATAACTTGAAAGTTCTATACATATATTATCTCTAACTGTCCATGATACTGTATGTCTGTACAAAGAACTTTTAACTGCTGTTCATTTAATGCAACCATGCATTGTCAACATAACTCTGTGCCCAGAATATACTTGAAAACGAGAGGTAACTCTCAATGTATTATTTCCTAGTAAAACATTTTATATATATATAAATAAAATATACTGACACAGACACCAGTATATAACCAGACCCAACTATATATTGAAACTGAGAATATAAGCTAATGGCACTATACACTGACACAGAGTAGTGTATATAACTTGTTGGCACTATACAGTACACTTACACAGTATATAATCAAACAGCCCTATACACTGACACAGAGTTAATAATCATCAAACAACCCTATACACTGACAAAGTAAATAACCAGACAGCCCTATATACTAGCACAGAGTATATAACCAGACAGCATATACACAGGCACCGACTATATAACCTGATGGCACAGAGTATATAACCAGATAGCACTATACACAGGCACGACTATATAACCTGATGGCGCAGAGTATAACAGACCCAGACCAGACAACAGTATACACAGACCCAGAGTATATAATGAGATGGCACTATATGGTACACCGCCTGAGGATATAATAATCCACTTTAAAGACCCACCTTAAGAAACACTTAAAGAAGCATATAAATAAAAGCATGGCTAATATTATACACATGATACTGTACATAAAGCTTGGCCCCCTGCAGACACATTTATCAGACTGCCCTCCTACTGTCTCTGTACATTCTTCCTACCTACCAATTAGATATAAGCTCTTCGGAGCAGGGACTACTCTTCATAAATGTTACTTTTGTGTCTGAAGCATTTATTCCTATGATCTGTTATTTGTATTATTTGATATTTATATGATTATCACGTGTATTACTACTGTAAAGCGCTATGTACATTAATGGCACTATAGAAATAAAGACATACATACATACATACTGCACTGTACACTGACACAGAGTAATGTGACAACACTATACACTGAATCAGAGTTTATAACCAGGCGGCACTCTACACTGACCCAGAATATATAACCACATTGCACTATACACTGCCTGAGGATATAACTAGACTGCACTATACACTGACACAGAGTATTTAACTTGACTGCACTATACACTGAACCATAGTATATAACCAGTTGACACTATACATTGACGCAGAGTATATAAACAGACAACAATATACTCCGACCTAGAATATATGATCTGATGGCACTATACACCGACCCAAAGTATATAACACAGCCATATTATACACTGAACCATAGGAAGGCAGTCAACAGGGGGAGACAGCCACTTCTGCTGTCCTTGTCCCGTGTGTTTAGGGGCCCAAGCCCCTTCCTGCAAAGTTATTAAACAGCAGGACGCACACACAGTGGAAAATCTCTTCCGTTCTGCTGAGCACTACATGGGCGGAGCCTCAGTAAGAAGGTGGGGCCTCAGAGAGGAGAGTAGTGCAGTGCTGGAGCATACAGCTGAGATTTGAGAGGGAGAGATGAGGGCAAGAATCAGACATGAAATTGAGATAGGAAGAGAAGAAAAAACAAGAGAGAAAAAGAAGAGAGAAATACTTGCTGGGGGAGAGGAGAGAGAAAGACATGCTGTGGGGAGGACAGAGAAAGACATGCTATGGGAGTGGAGAGAGAAATGCATGCTGGGGGGAGGAAAGAGAAAGACATGCTAGGGGAGAGGAGGAGAAAGAAAGACATGCTGGGGGACAAGAGAGAGAAAGACATGCTACTGGGAGAGGGGAGAAAGACATGGTGGGGGGAAAGGAGAGGAAGATCCTCGGCGGACAGGAGAAACATGGTAGGGATAGAGTGTACAAAAAAACCTGCTGAATGAGAGAGAGGATGATTACTAGAGAACAAAGACACCCTCTGGGCAGCACTCGTTGTGTGTGATAATGTAATGGTAATAAACTTAAAATTAAAATACTTTAATTATGCTTGTTAAAATAAGTGTCAAAATCGTTGAGATAAATGGACAACTGACAGTGGTAACACAACACATAAAACAGACAAAAATACACAATACTAAACCTGAGATCTAGGGGGAGAGGTGGAGATCCAAAATATATGCTAATTAGCAGAGATGAGCTATCACAAACTAAATAGTTAACCCCCTAGTTCAGCAATGACAAGGTTAAAAAGCCTGTAAAATAGATACAGGTGACGGTGGACTGACCATGCAAAAGTGTATGCCAAAATGCTATGCAGAGTATATAGCAATTGAGTGAGAGCTCACTGATAATAGAATCGTACAGCCACAGTAGGCAACAATATTCTAATAGCTCTGGTCGTGAAGGACCCCTAAATAGAGGGTTAAGCAAGCCTAACCATAGACAGGTGGAGATAATGGTCAAGATCTTCGTGAATAGTGTGCACAGGAGCTCACAAAGTGTGGTACTTAGCTCTGGTGCACGGATCTAGTCCGTATCCAGTTATAGCCCCCTAGTTCAAATGTGCCACTATAGCTAGCTTCATCAAGCCTCACAATACACAGAAATAAATAATTAATTATCTTGACTATCGTAGATAGTGTGCACAAGAGCTTACAAAGTGTAATACTCAGCTCTGGGGCACGGATCTAGTCCGTATCAAGTTATGGCCCCCTAATTCAAATGTGCCGCTATAGCAGGCTTGATCACAGACAACAGAGAAATAGTGAGCAAACACACACAAATGGCCGAGGGGAGGAAGGGATGAATACAATGTAGCAAATATAGACAGCAGTTACGTATGGAATCGTCTCATTTTACAAAAGGAGTCCAAATGGATTTATCTACTGGGTACTTTGGCGCCTAGAGGGATCAATGAGGGCTTTCTATTCTCTCCCTTTATCTAGAGTGCCAGCATCACTATACTTAACCCCTTGGATTTTTGGTCTTTGATATACTTGCATCATCCATCATACACAGGGTTTGGTTTTAAGATCATTCCACCTTAACATTTCGTGACCTTGTTCTTCTAGGTATACTAAGATATCCATACAGCTCCTGAATCAATAAATATCACACATTGTCTGTTTTTAGTATACACATTTTATTGCTTGGGCTGGCTCTCCCCCGATCCAGTCTGCAGCAACAAGATATCTACCATTCTCCTGCAATAGAATCAATTGGTTATACTCAGCTGCTCTGCATAAGTTGGTTACTCAACACACTTTATATATCCTGCGTGTAGCTCTCCACGTCACCACCTTTGAAAAAGCGCCCCAGCGAAACGTGCGTCAGGTGGGAGGCGGCTACAGGACTGACGTCATCACGTGATGACGTTCACATGCCGGGCAGAGGGTGAGAGGCACTGCTAAGTGCCGGTGTATGCGTGAAGGGACATTACGTCGGCCTTTAATTGCTACTCTGTATTTGTTACGATGCTTTTGCATGCTGGATTTACTGCATGTAACTAACTTCAGCGTTTCTTTGTTTCGTGAGCTCTGACAGGGCTCGATACACTTGATAGAGCACGGTGTATACACCATCACTTTACCCTGAGTATTCATACGTAACTGCTGTCTATATTTGCTACATTGTATTCATCCCTTCCTCCCCTCGGCCATTTGTGTGTGTTTGCTCACTATTTCTCTGTTGTCTGTGATCAAGCCTGCTATAGCAGCACATTTGAATTAGGGGGCCATAACTTGATACGGACTAGATCCGTGCCCCAGAGCTGAGTATTACACTTTGTAAGCTCTTGTGCACACTATCTACGATAGTCAAGATAATTAATTATTTATTTCTGTGTATTGTGAGGCTTGATGTAGCTGGCTATAGTGGCACATTTGAACTAAGGGGCTATAACTGGATACGGACTAGATCCGTGCCCCAGAGCTAAGTACCACACTTTGTGAGCTCCTGTGCACACTATTCACGAAGATCTTGACCATTATCTCCACCTGTCTATGGTTAGGCTTGCTTAATCCTTTATTTAGGGGTCCTTCACGACCAGAGCTATTAGAATATTGTTGCCTACTGTGGCTGTACGATTCTATTATCAGTAAGCTCTCACTCAATTGCTATATACTCTGCATAGCATTTTGGCATACACTTTTGCATGGTCAGTCCACCATCACCTGTATCTATTTTACAGGCTTTTTAACCTTGTCATTGCTGAACTAGGGGGTTAACTATTTAGTTCGTGATAGCTCATCTCTGCTAATTAGCAAATATTTTGGATCTCCACCTCTCCCCCTAGATCTCAGTTTTAGTATTGTGTATTTTTGTCTGTTTTATGTGTTGTGTTACCACTGTCAGTTGTCCATTTATCTCAATGATTTTGACACTTATTTTAACAAGCATAATTAAAGTATTTTAATTTTAAGTTTATTACCATTACATTATCACACACAACGAGTGCTGCCCAGAGGGTGTCTTTATTCTCTAGTAATCATTCTGTTCTCTCCCCTTATTGCACCGTTGTTGATTTCACTTTACTAGGCTGATGCGAGGGTCTCCATCCCTTTCCCCCTTTCCCCATTGTTGTATGAATGAGAGAGAGGAAAGCGAAAGATATAAGGGGAAGATGACAAATAAAGATGCTGGGTGAGCGATAGGAAAGAGAAAGATAGTAAGGGGGAGAGAAAGACATGTTGGGAGAGAAAGAGAAGCCTGAAGGGTAAAATAATAGTCATAGGAGGGTGAGAGAAAAACATTGGAGGAAAGAGATTGATAAGGGGGGAAAGAAATTGAGAAACGCATTAGGGGGACGGGACAACATCACTTGGAGGAAAAGAGTGAAAGACATGAGGTGGAAATAATTTAAAGACAGACAAAAAAAAAAGCCCTAAATACTCCTCAAGGGGGAAGAGTGGGCCAGGAAAAAACACCCCTAATAGCATGCACTCACTAACCACTTTATAAATAATAAGTATATGGGTATAATACCCATATAGAATCCAATGGAACAGGAAAAAGTCCCTAGCAGTGTCAAAGAGCTATGACTATGTTAAAACAACTTTAATGAGTCTGTAGACTAGATTAAAATAAATGGGACACTTAGAGACAAATATTCTAGCTGCAATCCCAGTGATAATAAATAGTCACTGGAGTGGATATATCCTGACTCCCCCTAGTGGTGAGTGTAGAGTGGTGAAGCAAGCTCTCACCAAAGCAACGATCAGCTGCAGGCTCAAGTGACAGCTACACAGCTGATATATAATGTGCCAAGAAATGCAGGTTAGTAAGCCTATACATGGGTAGACCGATGGTAGAGACAGGGAGGGGATGGGTAAATTGAGGAGAGATATACTAGGGAAAACACTACTAAAATTGTGGCTGGAAAATACCAGACATGAAAAACCAGCCAGTATGACACATACCAAGTATGGTCAATATGACAATTAGCCCTCAGGGATAAACGATGATGCAGTGCAAACTACACTGAATATAAACTTATAAGGCTAAATGCCCTTTATCTATTACCACAGGTTGTACTATCCAAAGCTAATGGCTTATATTGTCCCTGTTGCTAGGGCCAGGGTGGACGGAAAGGTAGGAAAGTGAGTATAACTAACACATCTCTGTGAGTACACTTTAAAAATATTGGAGTAGTGTGTGGTAGCTACACTATCTGCCCAAAGCCATAGGAAGCTAAAATGTACTGTGCCTAATATTAGTGGTGAGTAAATGCATAGGATACTCTCCATATTGCAGCATAGATGGTGTAATATGTAGCAAACAGGTAGTGTGTAGACCTACTCTATTTGTTTCCAATTAGGAACCACTATGTAGTCTTGCTAAGGGAAAGTATAATGTTGCGCCAAAACTGATGTAGTAATTGTTATGACAAGTACACAAAGTGTACCGTGCTGAGATGTATGTAGCATAAGTACTTGGCTAGGCTTCCCAGAGATGTGTCCCATTGCAGACTCGAGCGCTGACTGCGGTGACGTCAGTGCATATGCTTACCCGATGTATGTTTCGCTTGGGCGGTAAAGGCAGCTTTGTCAAGGGTATGTTACTCCCGTGGATCTAGGGGCTTTAAATACACATGCTGGTTGGGCGGAGTCATACCAGAGTTAACTCTGACATGTCTGGTTGTCGATACTGAGGTAGTTTGCTATGAGCGGGCTTCCTATCAAATCCTGTATCACAGACTCAATTCTCCTCCTCACATTTAAGGCTTTATACTCTTCTGCCCCTCCTTACATCTCAGTCCTAATTTCTCGCTATACACCATCTCAACTTTTGCATTCTGCTCATGGATGTCTTCTCTCTAACCCTTTTGTGTCTAAATCTCTCTCCCACCATAAACCTTTCTCACTAACTGCCCCACACCTCTGAAATGCCCTCCCCCTTAATATCCGACTAGCACCCTCTCTATACACCTTTCTATATACTTTACACCTCATACATCAACTTTGGCCCCTTCCAGATGCACTTACCAGAACAGCTTCCTACTGTCTCTGTACGTTCTTCCTACTTACCAATTAGATTGTAAGCTCTTCGGGCAGGGACTCCTTTCCCTAAATGTCACTTTTATGTCTAAAGCACTTCTTCCCATAATGTGTTATTTGTATTATTTGTTATATATATGATAATGTCACATGTATTACTGTTGTGAAGCTCTATGTACATTAATGGCGCTATTTAAATAAAGATATACATACAGTACATACATACTGTACATCACTGTTTCTCAAAATTTCCTCTCGAGTATTTGTTATTACACCTCCCCTGGTTGGTTCCTCAATAATTTGGGTCATGTAATGGTCTTGAAGCATCCACAAAAACCTGTTTCCTTTTTGTTGTAATACTAATCTCATTGACCCAGTCTGTCTGGATAAATAAAATCACAATTATGAAAACATGACCTACATTTCATGCCTTCTCCATTTGCACAAATATTTTGGCTTCCTCAGTCTCACAGATATTAGGCCTAACCTTCAAAATGTTCTTTGTACTTTTACCTCCACTGCTTATTTCTTTCCACAAGGTCTCTATATTTTCATTGTTCCCTTCATAAACATATTTCCTCATAATAGATTTTAAATCCAGTTTACCATATAAACATACTCTAGCACTTCTTCTATTATCTCGATCCCTCCAAAAAAGGGAATAACCCTCTAAATTGACTGCCCAGTCGTGTTTCAACCCGCCATGTTTTAGAAATGCCTATGATATCATATTGCTCCCTTTAATAAGCTATCAATTCAAGCTCCCCACTGTATCTGTCAGTCTTCTTGCATTAGTACTGTAAGCATGCTTTAAAGTTTTTTCCAATTTGTGCTATTGTTATCTTATCTGCTCCTGCCCTTCTACTCCAATTGGATTTCATTTTTAGAAGTTTTCTAGTATTATCTGTATTAAATATGGGTGTCCCCCTGCTTGCCTAACTATCACTTTCCCCCCTCTACTCCATGACCACTAGCTATTTCCCCATACATATCTATCTGTCTAGTTCATTACCTCTTTCTTGTCCCTTCACCCTCCTCTCATAATAGCCAACAAATTATTTAAAATACTTTTATGTGTCAGATTTGAGTAAGAGAGGCATCAATCACGCATATGTAACTCCTTAAACATGTCACTTACATTAGTTCACTTTGGTCACAGGAGGGATTGCCCTTTTAAGGTCCTCAAACGTGGTGAAATCACTGCTAGGGGTGTAATATGAGATGGCAGATGAGTACATTCCAATCCAGACTGTGGAAATTAATCTTGGAATAAAGCTGAGTTTAATTCAGTGGTTAAGTACATACAGTGCTACAATATTACATGATCATGCATAATAGTGAACCCTGACTCCAGATAACAAATTCACCCTCTCATAGTGAGAGTCTGAGAAAATCTAAGCTTGGAAGAGCTATAATGCATGCATGGACTAGTCAAAAGTTAGAGATCATATCAAATTGTTAGTAAAATGTTGAAATCTTTTATCTCCACTATTTCAAACATGCATTCAAAATGACGAACACATTTTTTAAGCTACATGTTAAATTAGACAAAAATTAAAGTTTTATTTGTACATTTCTAATTCTATAATTTAATATACTTTTAACTGCACACAGCATTCTAATATCTAGAAAACAGGAGGAAAAAAAGTTATTGGGGTAAAAATCAAATATAGAAGAGATGCCCTCTATCTCCTTAGATAAAAGCCTGCAACCAGTGCTATAGTGGAGGGTATACGCCGTACACTCTGTTATTTTTAAACCATTAGGGTATACCCTCTGCTACAGAGAGTATATCATATGTTTAGAAAATAGTCCCGTTGGGCACTTAAATAGCGTGCCACAATGCATGGGGAGAGAGCTTGTAGGGGACCGGTGGACACTGGAAGTTGAACCCAACTTTCTCAGACAGTACTGAGCTGCTGGGGCCTCTTCAGCCTCTCTGCTTGCTATAGCGCTGGGTGGGGATTGTGGGGCCTCACTCCACAGCCAATTCCTACTCGGCCATGCCTGTTTCAAATTTTCTCTTGACTCGGGGTCAGAAGTTGGGCACTTAGAACTTCAACTTTTGCTTGTGTCACGAAACATGGCCATTGTAACGGATCGGGGGACAAGTGCCTCTCAGCACGTCCCCTCCACCTCAATCCCCACTCCGCTCTGCTGCCCTGGTTCCCTGCCTCCTCAATCTCTCACCCCCTCCTCACATAGCCGTCCCTCCGCGGCGCACGCCTCACATCCACTCACTCGATCGGGCCACACGCGCAGTAGCCTCGCAGAAGGCGCGCGTACCCAATCGTCTGTGACGGATCAGGGGACACGCATCTCCCAGCGTGTCCCCGTCACCTCAGCTCCCACCGCTCCTGGTTGCGCCGCTCCTTCTCCCTCTCGCTCCCTTACCTCCTCCATGCCGAGCCGCTCCTCCGCAGTGCACGCTGCACGCCCAGGCACACGATCGGTGCGTGCGCACGGCAGCCTTACAGAGGGCGCGTGCACCAGATCCTTTTACCAGCTCTCTCGCAACCGTGGCTCACCCCGCACCGGCTGCAGGCTATTGCGGTGGATTCTTCCCCTGTCTCCTCCCCTGCTCACCTGCACCTATCCCTGCAAACTCCCACACAAACCCCTGCTCCACCCCTTGCTTCTATTGGCCCTTCTTCCCTTATAACCCCACGCTGTCCTTTCATTGCTTGCTCTGCATAGCTTTCCTGTAGCTCCTGTGTGTGCAGTGTCTATGCCTAGCTCCCTTGTCTGTTTCAGCTCTAGTTCCTGTCCCTGCCCCTGTTTGGATTTCCCTTGGTTTGAACTTGGACTCTGCTTTGGACTTGACTACGCTGCCTTCTCCTGGCCTTGAACCCTGGCTTCTGGACATCACTACGTTGCTCTCTCCTGCCCCTGAACTCTGGCTGTTGGACATTAACCCTCTTACCTCTGGCACCCCAGACTCAGCAAGTATTACGTTAACCCTTACTCTCCAGGCCCGGCAACGCAACTTACCACACTCCGGGCATGCCCTCACTGCTGTGGGTGCATGTTATACCCTTACCCACCTCAGTACTGGGGACTGGCCAGGTCTGCGGGCATACTGGCGTTACAGCCATATCGACTCTGCATGCAGCCTGCAGCCTGCAGCAGCTGCAGTTCCCACTGACATGAGAAAGGTTAAAGCAGACCATAGGAATTGAGTTTGTGTGGGGAGTTCAATGTGATGGAGAGAGGCCGGGGAGTGATAGAGATGGGGGAGTGAGAGAGGAGGGGGGAAGAGTGATAAAGAGGGGGAATATGAGGGGAAAGAGGTGGGGGAGGTAGAGACGAGAGGTGTAAATGAGGGAGAGAGGAAGAGGTGAGAGACAGAGGGAGGAGAAATAAGAAAAGGCTGAGAATGAGAAGGGGAGGGAGGGGAGAAATACATGCGGAAGGGAGAGGATGAGAGGGGGTAGTGATAGAAGGGGGAGCGAGAAGGTGTGTGTGGGAGGGGTTGTGGGTGCTTGCAAGGTTTCTGACACCGGGACCACAATGCAAACTCTAGTTTTATTTTGCGTTTTTTATTTGAGAGGGCCTTTTAAAAAATGTTAATCCTTCAGGTAGAGTGGTTTGGTATACCCTCTGTTTTTTTGTTTTTTTTACTATTATAGCACTTCCGGAAACAAAACAGAGCATAATGTGTAATAATTACTATTATAAATTATAATGTAGAAATCAATTCATGGCTGGCTTACATAGTCTACTTTATTTAAAAAAAAATATGTATTGGTAGCCATTCTTCTATGTCTTCAATTCAAGAATGCAGCTATGTGCCAAGGTTTCATCCTGTTTGTAACATAATATTGTTTTTTTTTTTTTATAACTCAGATTTTATTGAGAGTTTATCATCAAACAACACGATGTACATTGGCCTGCATGTAACACGGCCAAGAAATGTTATAGTACTTGCATGTAACACAAATAAATGACATAACAAAAAAGAACAGGAAAAAAATGGGCGGGGAGGGGGGAGGGAAGGGGAAATGGGGTCCGTCCTCCTCTTTATCTTCTCTCACGTCTTCTTCTGAGCTTACCTTTTTCTTGGGCTCCGCTCCAGGCAGTTCCTCACGCGTGGCCCGTGGCTCTGCAACCCGGTCCTACATCTCTCTCCTAAGACTCAACAGCCGTTAGTCCCAGCGCCTGTAGGTCAGTGGAGAACGCGTTTCTGACATTATCATAGCAAAATTGAAGTACCGTCTACTCCTGGAATGTCTGTTTGCGCTAGCCACCATATCCAGACTTTTAGAAATTTAGCGCCAGTATCATTAACCAAACTCGTTAATTTTTCCATCTGGCATACGTACCAAATTCTGTTCCTGATTGAAGCAATAGTTGGGATTTCATTCTGTTTCCATAATGCTGCGATCTCGCACCCATTGTGTTTTAACTTCAGATATAAAGATATCGACACATATTCCCTCCTCACCTCCTTGAGATTCTGTTTTATGTCTCGGCTTGGCCTTCTTTTCTTTTCTTTAATCCAGTTGTGGGCTAGTAACAATCACTAAGCTTTCTCAAATTTGTTCAATACAAAATTTGATATTATGGGCCTCATGCAGTAAGCAGCGATAAGAAATTTATAACACCCTTATCGCCAAAATACCCTACAGCGATTCAGTAAGCCCCGATAACTTGGCGATACGAAATGTCCAACAAGTAGGATATCGCTCAATTACCTAAACATACAAAGTAAATACAGGCACGTAGGGAAAACTGAGAAGACAAACAAGATAGTGACCAAGGTCACCTAAGTCCCTAATAAGCACGCACTCATAGTGCACTAGTACATAGCACAAGGAAATAATATCCACAGAGAAAAAAACTCAAATGCCCCACTTGACCCCACATTAAGGGCTAACAATGGTGACAGACGTCTAGTCTGTTAAAAACAGAAAATAACAAATCTTTAATAGAGTAATCAATAACGCCGAAACAACAAGTGAATATATGTACTAGTAAAAATAAAAGAAGACTAAAAAATAATCCCCAGATGGCAAAGGTGCTAGGAGACAACCTGGTAGTAGGGAGGAATTAGCTTAATAGCTACCCAGTACTCCTACACATGCAACTACCAAAGGACCAGTCCAACTACCAAAGGTCCAGTGAAAAATAGCCTCACACATACAGGTAAACACCCCGCAAAATCACGTAATGCGTAATGCACACAGATGCGGTATGTATTTATTGAAAAATAACCACAGCAGGAACACTTATAATGTGGTAGTATAAATCGTGTGTGTACTCAGAAATAAGAGACACAGGGGTCTGGCACGTTTGTAGTATATAGACCCCTGTGTCTGATAAAAAAATTTGGCAATTTTTTTTTGCCGAAAACCAAAAATTGCCAAATGTGTGGCAATAAGCCACTTATCGACAGCTTTTCAAATTTGTGCTATTCTAGTAGCTCTGATTAGCTTATCAATGTTAATCGCCGCTTTAGAATTTAGATTTTCACTCAAAATAGTCCCACCAGGAAAAGTTGGCAAGAAGGTGGTGAGAAGCTGCCCATAAGCGGTGAGACGGGACTTAGAAAAAAAAATGATTTTCTGTTAACATATGTTTTAAGCATGGAGTCTATGGAGCTGAGACATACTGTATAACTTTGTATTTGTGATTCAGTGGTCTTGAAAAGTACGAGTTGGAAGAAATATAACAGTTTACCTTATTTACCTTATGGTGTCACTGGGTACGTTATGTATGTTTTAAGATATAACTTGTTGACGTTATGATTATACACGGGGTACATGAATGTTTCAGTTCAGCAGTGTTGCGGGATAGTCCTACAGTAACCTCTTAAAAGTACAGCACAAACAATCTCAAACATGTTTTTAAAGAATAGTAAATAATTTATGTGCTATGTCAAAAGTGTTTCTAATAATACAAATACGTATGCCATACATTTTGTATATAATTTTTCAAAGTATATAATGTATAAAGTTATGTCCCCTTCCTTTTCTTATTGGTTTGGCCTCTTCATCCCGGCCTCTCTCTAGCAGGGTAACAATTGTATCTAGTACTGCTGTGACACACTTTATTCGAGCAAATACCCAGTATGTACCTGGCAGATACCTGGAATGCGGTACCTGGCAGAAACCTCTGACAAGCCCCGGTTCGTTTGCCTTCCCAGCCATGGTTCATGCCTGGCTGACGGGCGGCTGATCTGTTAAATGATAATGATTAGGATTTAATAGGCTGCAATGCTTCGCGTGTCTACCAGATGGCATAAATTCATGAATTGTAATGCAGTATATATATATATACTGTGCAGTATTGCAGCCAGCGGGAATAAAATGAATAAAAGGAATAAAATGCTTCAATCCCTGCCTGGAAAATAACGCAATGCACTCGGGCAGAAAACAGTCACAAACCTCAATACACCCGAGTATACCCGAATTCGTGGGACTAGCCAAGCTCGAATAAAGTGTGTCGCCAGTGTAACTGCCCAGTTATATTATCTACATGGACTAAATTTCCCACAATGCTTTGCAGTTAATTATTTAAATAACCTGACCAAACAAACGAGTACATTAAGAATTTATACATCTGCAGTTTCTAATCATTTGTCAGTGTTAAGATATTATTCATGCACATATGTAATGATATAACATCTAATTAATTTTTTTCGAAATGTCACTTTGACCAGCAGCTTTAATATATTACTTAAATTATTGTGACATTGTTGACATATGTTCTCACAGGTTACATACTTTAAAACCTTTAACCAACATGTCTAATGTATCCAATACATGTTAGATTCTGTCATCAATCTACAATATTTTTACTACTTTGGTGAATAGCCATATATTGGTCGGATTGACAAGAATAATTCATATGTAACAGAATATATTTTTTGTAATTTTTTTATGTTGTGTGTGTTTGTGTGAATTTAAAACAGCAGTTGAAGCAATATCCTACATGTTTATTTTTAAAATCACTTCTTAAAATCACTATGAAATAATCCTTGTAGCACTAAAAACAGTTTTAAATACATTTTGAATATTTTAAATGTAGGAAGCATTTTGAAAGTGACAGCACCATTCCCCTTCTGATAGACTCTGACTCTTGAGCCCTGTCCTCTCTTTAGCAGTGCAACAATTGCATCTTGTAACTGCACAGTCAATTATATTCAAAGACTACATTGCCCACAATGCTGTGCAAGAACTCAATGTAATAACCCTGAGCAAGCGATCGATTAAAGAAGAACGGATCAATCTTCAGCTTAGTTAATTACTTGCTATTGCGCAGATTGTATTGATGCACACATTGAAGGTGAAAATAAAACGTATGTATAAAAAATCAGCAGTTTGTACTGCAGCTTTACACGTCAACATGCTTCAATGATTTATTACCAATTATCCTTACCCGCAAATTGCCATTCCTATTGCTGACTGTTGCATACATAACAATTACTGGCATTATAAACATCTGTTTTTCTTTTGCTAACCAACGTATATGAATAGTTACGTCACATCTTAAAAATATATCACCTTATAATGAGTTGGTATTGCTAATGAATACATATTCATTGTTTATAAACAGACATGGATGCTATTACTTTAATTTTTTTTGATTAACACCTTTAATTTAATGAAGTCACGTGCCATAATGACATAGCTCCTTAAAGGAAGCCAATTGAACACTTTCTTCGTGGGTGAGATGGCGGAAGCAGAGATGGAGATGGTTGAGACACATTATGATGAGAAGACTGCTTTGGAGGAGAGAGAGAGGAGAGAGGAGAGGGACAGGAGAGGTGAGGGTGAGGAGAGAGGACAGGAGAGAGGTGGTGCCCCGTCCACGCTTATACTGTGAACGCACACATTTATGGAGGGGCTTAGTGAGGATGAAATAATTTGCAAAAATCTCTTGAGTTCAGCTTCAATCTTAGCTCTATATGCAGAGAACAGACCAGAGAGAAAGAACCTAGTAAGGGCACTCTAAACACATAGGTGGTATGGTGAACACTTTAAAACATACACTTTATTCAAATAATTTAAATTAATGGGTGATAAATAAGAATTAAACGTTTAGATCCTTCATATGAACACTGAATCTGGTGTTCTGGATCAATGAATGCTGACTGCAAATATCCTCTATTAATGTATGTTGCAGTTTGGACCAGTGAGTATGGTGAGTCACTGTCCAAATGAACCAAAGCACCCTAAATGTCACTGCTGTAACAGTATGTGCCAGTATAAACAATCCCTAATACGCAGAATATACAGCACTCTAGCATACATAATGAACCCTAGCCAGGTCTGCCAAAAAACAGTGAGGTAGTGTGACTGGCTGAATGAATGGGATCCTGGCTAATAATATAGCTAGTACAGAGCTAGGAATACTGTAGATAGATGATAGAATATAGGATTTGTATATAATCAGCTCAATATCACTGGCTATGAATATAACCCTAGGAGAAATTATTATGAGTCTAGGGAGCAGAACAATAAGTCCCTAACCACAGTGTGGGTATAACATACTAGGCTCACATACATAGTAACAACGGTAGGGCTGACTCAGATCAGGTAGGTATAAAGTCTGTTCAGCGTCTCTCAGGTAGGTGGTGTGTATGATAACCAATCTATCAATATGGTGGTATACAGTACTGACCCAACACCAACTCTGTTGTCAGAGTTAATCTCTAAAGGATCAGTACTCAGTGAGAGGTAGGAGATAAATACATGGTAATGCTGAAATAAATAAACAGCTTACTGCTACGTGTGACAGCAGGGAGAAGGGTATCTTGGTTCGTGTGGGCTCCCTATAGATCATCCGATCGCAGAGAAGCACCTAATGTGAAAATTAGCGCGCTGCAGTTGTTGACGAACACTGCCGTCAGCTGACTCATGTGTGTGAAGGAGTCCTGCGCGTGCACCCATCTGCCGACGCGCGCGTTTCGTGTAGCCGCTTCCTCAAGGCAGTATAAGGGGGGGAGAGACACACCAAAGGGTATGCAGCTAAATAGCCCTGCGTTCATGCAAGTTTCTATCACGAGCACTAAGTCCCGCCCCCTGGATATGACGTCATGGTTCATTGACTGAACAGTCAGTGAGTCTGCCAGGAGGGGGAGCTACCCACAATGTTTACACAGGAGTGCCTTGGGAATAGTGTTCAAAACCCTGTTAAAGCATACAGTGATGCTGGTTAGGCACAAACAGGCACTGAGGACTGGATAAGTCCTGAGTGAGGGGTGTGGGTAAGTGCTGTTAGTGTAGTGTATGATAGTGCTTGTGTGTTCATGACTATGTATCTTAATAAAATTATAATAATAATTCAGACATGGATCCTAGAACTAAACCCAAGCCCAAAACAGGAGGTCAGATGAGAGGCTAGAGGACAAGTTAACAGGATGGATAGTATAGGGGTAGTGAGGGCCATTTAAGTTTGTTCAAATGAATGGAGAGTAGATGAACCCTTCATTAAGGCCACTGGGAGACATGGTACCCAATGTGTAGATCCATCTTGCCTCTTTTTTAAGGAGGTCCAGGTCCCAGTCCCCCTTCCG
The DNA here is from genome assembly GCF_040206685.1 of Ascaphus truei. Taxonomy (NCBI): domain Eukaryota; kingdom Metazoa; phylum Chordata; class Amphibia; order Anura; family Ascaphidae; genus Ascaphus; species Ascaphus truei. Next base: position 159,182,497 of record NC_134484.1, read on the forward strand.
AATACCAGGTGAATACTTATCAATGCCTATGAAGCTAATTGAATCAGTATTGCCAGATACTCGGATACTCCGATTGCCAGACATGTTAATTTCTGCCAAAATGGCAATACTCACTTATCCAGTCCTCAGTGCTTGTTTGTGCCTAACCAGCATCACTGTGTGCTTTAACAGGGTTTTGAGCACTATTCCCTAGGCACTCCTGTATAAACATTGTGGGTAGCTCCCCCTCCTGGCAGACTCACTGACTGTTCAGTCAATGAGCCGTGATGTCATATCCAGGGGGTGGGACTTAGTGCTCGTGATAGAAACTTGCATGAACGCAGGGCTATTTAGCTGCATACCCTTTGGTGTGTCTCTCCCCCCCTTATACTGCCTTGAGGAAGCGGCTACACGAAACGCGCGCGTCGGCAGATGGGTGCACGCGCAGGACTCCTTCACACACATGAGTCAGCTGACGGCAGTGTTCGTCAACAACTGCAGTGCGCTAATTTTCACATTAGGTGCTTCTCTGCGATCGGATGATCTATAGGGAGCCAACACGAACCAAGATACCCTTCTCCCTGCTGTCACACGGTAGCAGTAAGCTGTTTATTTATTTCAGCATTACCATGTATTTATCTCCTACCTCTCACTGAGTACTGATCCTTTAGCGATCAACTCTGACAACAGAGTTGGTGTTGGGTCAGTACTGTTTACCACCATATTGATAGATTGGTTATCATACACCCCACCTACCTGAGAGACGCTGAACAGACTTTATACCTACCTGATCTGAGTCAGCCCTACCGTTGTTACTATGTATGTGAACCTAGTATGTTATACCCACATTGTGATTAGGGACTTATTGTTTTGCTCCCTAGACTCATAATCACTTCTCCTAGGGTTATATTCATAGCCAGTGATATTGAGCTGATTATATACAAACCCTATATTCTATCATCTATATACAGTATTCCTAGCTCTGTACTAATTATATTATTACCCAGGATCCCATTCATTCAGCCAGTCACACTACCTCACTGTTTTTTGCCAGACCTGGCTAGGGTTCCTTAAGTATGCTAGAGTGCTGTATATTCTGCGTATTAGGGATTGTTTATACTGGCACATACTGTTACAGCAGCGACATTTAGGGTGCTTTGGTTCATTTGGACAGTGACTCACCATACTCACTGGTCCAAACTGCAACATACAGTACATTAATAGAGGATATTTGCAGTCAGCATTCATTGATCCAGAACACCACATTCAGTGTTCATATGAAGGATCTAAACGTTTAATTCTTATTTTATCACCCATTATTTTAAATTATTTGAATAAAGTGTATGTTTTAAAGTGTTCATCATACCACCAATGTGTTTAGAGTGCCCTTACTAGGTTCTTTCTCTCCGGTCTGTTGTTATATGCACTTACCTAGGGAGCACCGACACATTTACATTTAGACAGTTGCAGGGGTTCCCTCTTTTGTTACCTCTATATGCAGAGTTAAGAGAAGATTTAGATTTCGGAACAGGCAGAGGTCGTGCAGTTCCTTGCCTTGTTAAAAAGTCTGTTCTCATTGCATTTTCTTGCTTCTGTGTATTTTCAGACAACTATGGGCATAGTAGGCTGGTCTCTCAGTCGTCATTCTCGCGGGCCTTTATCCAGTTTCTATGATCACTGACTAGACATGCAAGGAATTATATTCATTTTCCTAGAGAGCAGACAGTGTTGCTGGAATTCAGGAATGGCATTTATATCACAGCCGGGCTACCATGCGTGATGGGTGCAATCAATTGCACAAATGTTGCCTTGAGCCCACCTAGTCTGAATGAGCATGCGTACCGTAACCACTTTCACTCCATCAATGCGCAGGTGGTATGTGATGCGAATATGAAGATTCTTAATGTGGTAGCCAGATTCTCTGGTTCAGCCATGAATCCTCTATTCTGAGAAACTAATCAGTCTTCCATGCATTTGAAACGTGTCGTTTTGGACATGGTTGGCTGGTGGGTGAGTTTTGATTTTCCAAAGTCCTTTACAAGCACTTGGATGGCAATAGTAAGCAAGGTTACCGAGATGTACCTTTACCAAGTCCACATGAGTGATCAGCACAGTTTATAAAACCACCCTACGCATTTAATGACACTCAGTCACTTCGTCAGGGGCATGATGAAGTCCTGTAAAGGACTTTGGGGATACTTTCTACCATAGCGTTATATGCGCAGTATGCTATAGGGAATTCAAGCTACGGCGCATGCGCATCGCGTCATCCGACGGCGACGGCCACTGCGGGTCTGTGATCGCACCAGTGTGACGCATGGCGATAGCGCATGAGGTCCGCAAGTACCCTGGGAGGTTTCTCCATTGAATCCACTACGGAGGCTTTACTGCAGCTGTTGCTGCTACATGCTGGCTTATTTTCTAATTCTTGTGTGTAGGATTTCAATTTTACACTCCGGAAGTAATCTCCCTATCAGTGTTGTTTCTTATATTTTAAGAGATTGAGTGTTGCCACAGCATTCATTTCTTCATTAAATGTTATCAGATTTGATTGTAGCTATTCTGTTTTTATGTGTTTTGTGTTGTTAGTGTTTGTTTGTTTAAAAAGTCAGCATTCCAGTGTTGCACTATGATTTGTCTTTTTTATTCCCGCACCAAGCAAGCCAACCTTGGATATCACTTGGACTGTGAGGGATGGACTGTCATGGGTAATCAGGTTATATATATGTTAATCTAGGGGCCGTTATATTTTGTTTGTTATGGTTTTGTTGGTGATCAGAATGGGTCATTCATATCAGGTTGCCTAGTCCTTCATTCAAGGTTTTTTGTAATTATTTTTAGTAGTTGTTCACTAAATATAGAAAGAAAAAAGATAAGCCGGCGCCATGCAAAGAAAGAAAAAAGATAAGCCGGCGCCAGCAAAGAAAGAAAAAAGATAAGCCGGCGCCAATATATCTTAAGCATCAGCACTTTTTTTGACACACATTTTCCTTTTTTTACTTACCATGGTGCATATCTATTACAGTCGGCAGACACGTAAGATTGGGTCTTTCTTTCTTGATCCCTTAACTTACTCCGACGGGAGTATCATTGTAAAATCCATGAGGTCTTTCTCAGTTTACAATCACGGACACGTTTCAGTCCCATTTGCGACTGCTTCTTTACAGTAGTTTCCCTCATGGCAATGAATCTACTTTGGGTCCCACGGGCACTGTAGTCATGCTTACCGGAGCGCATCACTTGTTTAGGCGGCTCATGCTTTGTGATCTCGTTTTGCAGTTAAATTGTGTCCCCAGCTTTCATTGTACCCTTGTCTTCGCAGGCATTAGGTTCTGTAGGATACGGGTGCTTGGGCTGGGCCAATAACATTTCCTGTAATGGAGACACCTGTGCATTCCTCATAGCTTTCTTTTGTCTTAACTCTACCACCCTCTTTTCTATGTACTGCTTCTGTGGCCCAAGTGTCTGTCTTAGGTTTGTATCCTTTTTCCCCACTTCATCTGAGGACCCTCTTGCTGGGCAGCAGTAGAGTCTAACATAGAGTCCTGCTCAGTCTTCAGAGCCTCGAGCTCCTCCAGGTCACACTTTTGTATCTCTGCCATCTTGTGGCCAGTGCGCTCAGACTCCAGGTCCCTCCTCAGGTCTTGAAGCTGACCTTCTGTATTTCTTCTTTCACACTGCTAGTTCAGCTTCTTTAGAGTTGAGTCGCGATTCCACATCTCCTCGCAGACTCAGAGCCAGGTTTAAAACTGTTTCTTTTCCTCTATTTCTGATCTGCAGCTGCATGTGCTCCTCTCGGACCTTGTCCAGCAGTTTGCAGGTATTGGCCAGCTCGGTCTCATAGCGAAGAGTCAGGTCGGCCACCTGACGGACGGACACCTCCTCCTTTTCGGCGAGCTGTATCTTGCACTCAGCAATCTGCATCTGCAATTCTTCAGTTTCATCCTGCAAGTCCCCTCTCAGGGCCTTCAACTCTTCCTGGTGCTTGCTCTGGGTTTGCATCAGTGCCTCCTACATCTTTTGGAGCTCTGCAGTGTTTGTCGCTAGGATCACCGCTGCTTCTGTTTTCCAGGCCTCTTTCTCCTTGGCATACTGACTTGTGGGGATGGAGCTGCCTGTCTGCTTCTCCAGCTTTTGCTCCAGTTTCTGGACCTTTTCCCGCTCCCTCTCATACCGTGTCACCTGGAATCTATGCTCCGCCTCCAGCAATGCTCTGGTGACATGCAGCGTGGCATACAGCTGATTATACTGCTCTGTAGGGACACACTGTGTATTAAGCCGTTCCTGTATCACTTGTACTTTGTGAGAAGCCTGGAAACTTTACTTCTGTAGCACTCGCCGCATCTCCTCAGCATCCGCCTGTTTCAACTTGGTGTCTTGCAGATTCACACGCAGCTTTTGCAACAGGCTCCGCAGTTTTTGCTCTACTTGGGTGTGCTGCTCAAGGGAGACACGTTCTTTATGCAGCCTTCTTTCTACACTCTCCAGTGCTTCTTGCACTTCAAAATTTTCCTGGGACAATTGTTCCGTCACTTTTTCTGCATGGTGAAGCTTCTCCTTTCCTTCACCAGCCTGGTCAGACAAATATAAATTTTCTTCTTTCAGACTAACATTCTCTCTCTTTACAGTATTTAAATTACTCAGGGCATTCTCATAGGTTTCCTTCAATGTACACAGCTCTGTGTTGCAAGCATGAACTTCTTTCTGAGAGACTTCCAGCTCTCTACGGTAATTCTGAATCTCTTGCAGAGCCTCCCCATATTTCTGCTTTAGATTAGAAATTAGTCTGTCATACTTTTTCTGCTTTACATCCATGGTAGCAATTGAGGTGCAGGCCTTTTGCAGACTTGTCGTCACCCCCTTCATCTCACTCCGTAAGAGACTCTCTGTTTTCTTCAAAGCCTCATGCTCACATATAGCTGGGAGTATACACCTCTGTAACTCAGTGTTCGCTTCTCGCTCCTTATTCAATTGCTCCCACAGGACTTCATAATCTTGTTGGGCAGTTTGGAGTGCAGAAACTAAGGCCTCTTTATTCTGGACCAAGGATGCATCTTCTATTTGCTCCTCCTTTTTCTTTGCCGGCGGTCCCGTGACAATTTCGCCTTTCACTCCGAAACTGCAGCACATCTCGGACCTTTGCTGATGCATATTGTCCTGATATCGCAGGCGCACGTGGTTTGGTAACTTCCTCTGTGACTTGAGAAATACTTTTCTTCTTCTTCTTCTTCTTCTTCTTCTTCTTCTTCTTCTTCTTCTTCTTCTTCTTCTTCTTCTTCTTCTTCTTCGCTTTATTAACCTCAGAGACATCAGTGGTACTGGGCACACCCTCACTGTTATCAGCTTCCACATCTTCATTGCGCTCACAACGAATTTCTTGCTCTTGCAGCTGTGGGAGACAATATTCATCGTTCTGCTCCAATTGCCAGTGTTTATATTTGAGAATTTGGGGACACACTTCTCCCGTGTGACCTGGTTCATGACAGGCCCAGCATACAGAATTTGTATGATTACGTACATTGCTAAATGGATATTTGACGGCGGCCATTTTAAAAACCTGTTTTTTTTCTCTCTCTCTCTTTCACACCGATGGGGCAGACTTTATACAACACACGTGCGTTGTACAATGTTTGAACCTTCTTGGTTCTTCTTAGGGCAACATCTTTCCAAAAATCAATTTTTTACTTTTTCCAAGACCGGCAGGGTAAACTTGACACTCAATTCTTTGCTTATGGCGTTTGCTTTACACAGCTTAGCAATCCTTTCATACTCGACGGGGTAAACTTTACACTCAGCCCTTGCTAGCTGCAAATTCACTTGCATCAGTAAAATAAAAATGTTGTTTTTTTGGTTTTCTGGTTGGGTTCATGAACTTAACACACCTTCATCTACTGACCCCCCGAGAGGCATAGCATCCCACTACTGCCACCACCTGTGGCAGGACAGCCTCACGGCAGGGTCAGTAAGACACTTGGGCAGCGGATTAAGCTGAATCGGGATGGTTTATTAACCAGCAGACAAATTAACATAATGTGTAATGTCCTTTTAAATCATAATAAAGCATAGAAATAAACATCTATTCCCTTTAGGGAAAGCTAACTATACCATAGCTTTAGCCCTCACTAACTGCATGGCCAGCTCAGCTGGTTCCCAAGCCAAAAACATGCGCTTCACATACAAAATATAATAAGAAAGTCTTATTTGTATTACAGCTCCAACAGTAAAACAGAACGCAGGTCCCAGGGAGCAGGCTGTGTCCAGCTCGTACAGTCTTTATCCTGGGTTGTGGTCCCAGCTGGTCCCAGCAGCAGAGCTCTTTGCAGGGCTAGGGGTCAAGAGCAACAGCCAGGGGCTTACTCTCTGGGAGAAGTCTCTCTACCCGCCTGGGAAAAACAAACTCAGTTGGTGCAGGCTACTTCCTGCCTTTTAAACCCTCAGTCTCTCAGGAGTCCTAACTTCTTAATTAGCTGCAGGTGCATACCTTTCCAGGAGGAGTTTAACAGCTTGTATGCTGGAAGCACACATATGCTCCACACTCCACCGCTTACTGAGTTAGTGACTCAGTTATAATATATATATACAATTATATATATACACATACAGTATACAGTATATACAATTAGGTCCGGAAATAATTGGACACTGACACAATTTTCATAATTTTGGCTCTTTACGCCACAACAATGGATTTGAAATGAAACAACCAAGATGCAAAAGAAGTGCACACTTTTAGCTTTAATTCAACGGGTTGAACAAAAATATCATGAAATGTTTAGGAATTGCAACCATTTTCATACACAGTCCCCTTATTTCAGGGGCTCAAATGTAATGGGACAAATTAACACAATCATAAATAAAATGTTCACTTTTAATACTTTGTCGAGAATCCTTTGCACGCAATGACTTGATGTCTGGCACGCATGGACATCACCAAATGCTGGGTTTCCTCCTTTTGCTTTGTCAGGCCTTTACTGCAGCTGTCTTCAGTTGTTGTTTGTCTTGTGTCTTTCTGCCTTAAGTTTTGTCTTCAGCAAGTGAAATGTATGATCGATCAGGTTGAGATCAGGTGATTGACTCGGCAATTGCAGAATATTATTCCACTTCTTTGCCTTAAAAAACTCCTGGGTTGCTTTCGCAATATATTTTTGGTCATTGTCCATCTGCAAAGTGAACCGCCGTCCAATCAACTTCGCTAAATTTGGCTGAATATGAGCAGACAATATACTGTATCCCTATACACTTCAGAATTCATCAGGCAGCTTCTGTCTTCTGTCAAATCATCGATAAACACTAGTGACCCAGTGCCATTGTAAGCCATGTATGCACATGCCCTCACACTGCCTTCACCGTGTTTTACAGATGATGTGGTATTCTTCAGATCATGAGCCATTCCAAGCCTTCTCCATACTTTTTTTCTTCCCATCATTCTGGTACAGGTTGATCTTAGTTTCATTTGTCCAAAGAATGCTGTTCCAGGCCTGGGCTGGCTTTTTTAGATATTGATTGGCAAAGTCTAATCTGGCCTTTCTATTCTTGAGGCTTATGAATGGTTTGTACCTTGTGGTGAACCCTCTGTATTTGCTTTCTTGAAGTCTTCTCTTTTTGGTAGACTTAAATAATGATATGCCTACACTGGCGACACACTTTATTCGAGCTCGGCTAGTCCCACGAATTCGGGTATACCCGGGTGTATTGAGGTTTGTGACTGTTTTCTGCCCAAGTGCATTGAGGTATTTTCAAGGCAGGGATTGAAGCATTTTATTCCCGCTGGCTGCAATACTGCACAGTATATATATATATACTGCATTACTATTCATGAATTTATGCCATCTGGTAGACACGCGAAGCATTGCAGCCTATTAAATCCTAATCATTATCATTTAACAGATCAGCCGCCCGTCAGCCAGGCATGAACCCAGGCTGGGAAGGCAAACGCAACGGGGCTTGTCAGAGGTGAGGAGCGGCGCATTCCAGGTATCTGCCAGGTACATACTGGGTATTTGCTCGAATAAAGTGTGTCGGTGCAGTACATCCTGGAGAGTGTTTTTCACTTGGCTGGATGTTGTGAAGGGGTTTTTCTTTATCATGGAAAAGATCCTACGATCATCCACCACTGTTGTCTTCTGTGGACGTCCAGGCATTTTTGTGTTGCAGAGATCACCAGTGCGTTCTTTTTTTTCAGAATGTATTAAACTGTTGATTTGGCCACTCCTAATGTTCCTGCTATCTCTCTGGTGGATTTTCTTTTTTTTGCATCCTAAGGATGCCCTGTTTCACTTGCATTGAGAGCTCCTTTGACCGCATGCTGTGGGTTCACAGCAACAGCTTCCAAATGCGAATGCCATACCTGGAATCAATTCCAGACCTTTAACCTGCTTAATTGATGATGAAATAACGAAGGAATAGCCCACACCTGTCCATGAAACAGCTTTTGAGGCAATTGTACAATTACTTTTGGTCCCTTGAAAAAAAGGGGGCTACATATTCAAGAGATGTACAGTGGCGCCACCTTAAGCCTCGTGCGGCCGTAGCGGCGCAATTCTGATAACCGCGGGCAGATGCAGTATGTTTTTTTTTGTCTAGAGTGTATTTCGGTATTTTAGCACTCGTAATGTATTAGCATTATATTATCGCTGTGTGCAATACTGCAATACCGTCTAAAAACTCAGGGGGCGTTCCCGAGTTGTTGTCTTCGAAGTCTAATACTTTAGCAGTTCAACCTACGTCACTACACAGTCTGCGTGTGCACGCGCAGTAATTGTAAATGTGCATATTTTTACATGCATTTGCAGTGCTGTACTGTATGTCTCATTTGAAAATTGTTGAAACGCATAGGCGTGTGCTGTTACATCATATTTCGGCATATACAGCGCTCTCCCCACGCTTTCCCACGCACACACAGGCTAATTTACTGCACTGCAGTATTTCAACTTCTTATCCACAGTGCAGTACACCTCTCCCACACCATTCATTTGAATGTGTGTCTTTCTGGTTTCAATCACATTCCTGCTTGATAGCTGATCATTACTGCGCATGCGCCTGTAAATTCACCACTGCTTGCTTGCAAAGTTCAAGAGTGAGTGACCAAAAAAAAAAAACCCTGCCTAGACCAACTTGATATTACGATATTGAATCTGTGCTGTGGCTTTTGACTGCGACCCTGTGCATTTGCCTGCACATGGTTGATTTGTGTGCTTTTTATGTACTGTATTTGTGGGTGTAGGGATCAAATTATTATGATGACCTGCCTTTTGAAATTATGTCATTTCTTTGAACTGCAGTACAGCTAATCCTTCATGCAGCTGTACCCTGTACCCGCCTCCCCCACGCACACACACAAGGCTCGCTCAAGGATTTGAAACTCTTATCGACAGACACCTCTACAGAGTCATTCAGTTTCTGAAGCTTGCCATTGTGTTTTTAATCCGTCGCTAGCCGAGCATCACCTCTCTGCTGCGCCTGTGTGTAATCCTCTTTGGGATGGGAGCTAGTTGATGATTACTGCGCATGCGCCTGTAAATTCACCACTGCTTGCTTGCGAAGTTCAAGAGTGAGTGACCAAAAAAAATAAAAATATTTTAATTCAGTTTCTGAAGCTTGCCATTGTGTTTTTAATCCATCCCTAGCCGAGCAGCCCCTACTGTAGAAGCCGCTCAGCCAATGATATTGCTTACAGGAGAATCGCTTGACTTTTGAATCGCACTGATATTGATATTTTCAAAATAAAAAAAAACAGAATAAAATACGGCAACATTACTCACCATAAAATTTCCCAATCAGCTGGCGCCGGGCCATTGCCAGTCCCGTATTCTTGATCATACACGTCATTGACAGGTGACAGCGGGACTACTACACCTGTAGTCAGCTGATGAGGCTGGAAATCGCTTAAGTACATGCAAGCTTGCTCGAAACTGTACGCGAAATCCAGCTCAGGCTGCAGGTATCCGTGCGTGGACAGACAGCAAGGTTTGTCACTGACGGTCGGACCGTTATTGGAAGCCGGTGCTGGCGCATTGCTTGCCAGCGACTGACGTTTCTTACTTGGTTTTAACACGACCTTTCGCCTTTTGCTGTCTGCATGATCATAGATACGGGAAAAACCCGGTGATACACACCAATTCCCTCCAATAAAATCGGGATCAATACGAAAAAAACATGGATCGCTACATAACTTTTTCCTTATTGCACGCTTACACACATGATGATCTGGCGAAAATTTGTAAAAGTCATAGTTTTCGATAAAATACTGATAAATTTGAACAACTGTTGCCATCTTATCATCTGTTGCATTAATCGCGGCCCATATTAAATAAGCGTACGTTCTGTCGGGTTTTTGGAACACGGGCTGCACTTGTGCACTCATGGCGGGACTCTCTGGACAATAACCAGACCAGAAACTGGTGCTTGTCTTTCTTTAATATGAAAAGCCTACTGTAAATTGATACATTATTGTAACCTCTCCCTTCAGTCCCAAGGCCAATTTACAATAGACCACTGTGGTATCTTTTTAAACGAAACACCTGCAAGTCGACACATTACTGAAGCGCATGCGCATTACAATTCATGAATATCTGCCATCTGGCGGATACGCAAAGAATTGCAACCAATTAAATACGAACCATTATCAATAAACACATCAACCGCACATCAACCGCGGCTGTGAATGCAACATGAATGCGGTCAGAATGCAGCATGAATATGGTGAAGTGCGGTGAAGTGCGTGGCATTCGGAAAAAAATCCCGCAAAAATGCGGTGATGTTGGAGAATAAAAGGGGCCGCGGCTGTAATTCCTAGACCCTTTCTCCAATTTGGATGTGCATAACTTCAAATTAAAGCTGATAGACTGCACTTTAAGCCCATATTCATTATTTAACTGTAGCTTGAATTTATTTTGGTACACATCCGAAATAACAAAACTTTAATCAGTATCCAATTATTTCCGGACCTAACTGTATGTGTGTGTATATATGTTTGTGTGTGTGTGGGTGTATGACATAAATATATTTTCATGGTGTGGTAGGTGTAGGAGTTTAAGCTAGCTGGCAATGTTTGTGTTACTCAATTTCTGACTGGTATCAGTTGTATGGAGGTAGGTGCCACCTCCCCCCAGAGCTCACTCCTCCTCATCTTTTTAACTTGGGAGGTCTTTTCACTTTGCTGCAAAGAACAGGATCTACTATGGTTCTTTCCCGTCATACAGAGGTAAAGGGAAGGGTTCACAGTGTAGTGTAGGACCTTCATTAATTTTGGTTATACCTTGACGTGGTATGCAGGCTTATGACGCTTTGGCCAAAGGGTTTAACTAAATAACCAAGTAAATATTATTATTATTATTGAAGTATTTAAACGTTATACTTATTACTTTATATGTTTTGTCAATTATATGTAGCATTGGGCACCCCTGTCTTTTGTTATATACATTTGCCTCGCTCAGTAGCACTCTTTTTTGACATAAATATATATTCATGATGTGGTGGGTGTAGGAATTTGAGCTAGCTGGGAATGTGTGTTAATCTATAAGAAACAACCATATATTAGTCATAGGCTAATTTACTTTTTAAAAACACACTTCACCTGTCTGGGTGAGATTCTGAATTCCTGTGGAAGCTCATTAGATGAGTTAAACATGTAGAACAAATTTATATCACTGTACTGTATATTTGTGTATGTATACATTTCAACATTGTTATACAATGTCTCAAGCATGACAATGTAACAAACATTTTATTTCGGAGCATCCTTCACATTTTACTTTGTATGTTGTTAACATGAGATATGTATAAATTACTTTATATAATGTATTTTAATTTGGAGAATTTTACATATGAAAGGTGTTTGTTTGCTCAAAACATTTTAACATAGTAATCATCCTTCCATAAATACTGCTGTGGCACAGTTTATTCGAGCATTTGCCCGTTCTGTGCCGCAGCAGTAGCCTGGCGCGCGCCCGAGTGTGACGGGCGCCCGCCGAAGCAGCGGAAGAGCGCCCTCCGATCGGGGCGCTCTCCCTACCGCTGCCGGGTCCGCCGGGTCCCCCGGAACCCCCTGCCGCTGTCCCGCGATCGCGGGACACCAGGGCTCCCTCGGGGAGCCCCTGGACACGCGTGCAGGGGGCGCACGCTCCCGATGACGCGTGACCGCGCGTCTATGACGCGCGGCACGCCGAGGGGCGGCCACTAGCAAGCCGGGAGATTTCCCGGCTTGCGGTACCGACCACACTTCAATAAAGTGTGTCGGTAGTGTATATAAATATTATTTATGGTATGGATATCTAACCAAATAAATGCACCATTTATCTCAACACCTTGTACTGTTTTTATTCAAACATTACATATACTTTGCATATTTAATGTCACCAAATGTATTATTCTTAAGCAGATATGCTTTTAAGTAGATATGTTTAAAGTAGCTGTGAAGTTTAAAAAGGAAGTTGGGTTTATTGAATCACTGATATCATCTCTTCTCTTACCTCAGGTAAAAACATATTTCAAATTGTCTGTCTGTCCTGATATCCTCCCCTGCTGTGTATTTAGTTCTATTTAGGTAAAAACATATTTCAAATTGTCTGTCTCCAAATCATTCCCCTGCTGTCTTAATTTAATTCAGCTTTCACACTTGTGCAAGACAACACCCATCTTAGAAAAACCATTTGCTTTAACATCCCTCATATGTGCTAATTAAGTTTGTTGTGCCAGCCAGGTGACTTTGTAAAAGTATATAAGTAAACTCATAGCAGCCATAGCTGCCGGCAGCCATGCTCTTAAGCAGATATGCTTTTAAGTAAATATGTTTAAAGTAGTTGTGAAGTTTAAAAAGGAAGTTAAAAAAGAAGTGGAAAAGTGAACAACATCTACTGCTTCTGATTCCTGCATTTGATCTACGTTGGAAAGGAGGATATCATCCCAGACTGCACATCTCAACACTTAACTATTGCTGTGATGCCGCCTTTACTTTTTATATTTGCTTTAACCTCATTTATTTTCAAATTATGCACTTCCTTCCACCAGTCTCCTTATGTCTCTAACTCTATTCATATATCTCCATCTCTCCTTTATTCCCCACTTCTCAGTTCACATGAACTCCTTTCTTACCTGCGCCCTCTGTCACCATACAGCTATACAGCTATACACCCTGCACTAAAACACACAACTACAAATCATCCTCACACATTCTCTTTCTTTCCATGCTTCTCCTCCTTGCTTCTGGGGATATCTCTCCCAATCCTGGTCCCTGCCTTATTTCTACTTGCTCTCGTCCTCGCCTCCCACATGCAACTTCAACTCCTTCTGGTGTTAACAACTCCAACCTCATACCCATCCCCTGCCACCCTCCCTCCTCTCTCCCTTTCTCCTGTGCCCTTTGGAATGCTCGCTCCCTCTCTAACAAGTTCCTCTCTGTGCTGCTTCTCTTTGCTATAACTGAGACCTGGCTCACTGAGTCTGACTCTGCTCTGTATGCTGCCCTCTCCTGCGGTTGCCTTTCCTTCTCCCACAATCCACGATCTGATGGCAGGGGTGGAGGCGTGGGGCTCCTGCTCTCCTCTCTCTGCCATTACCGAACCCTTCCTATTCCCCCCTCTCTTGCTTTTCCCTCCTTTGAGGTTCACACTGTCCAGATCTTCTCTCCTCTCCCTGTCCACGTGGCGGTCATCTATCGCCCACCTACCTCTACTCAACCCCCTTCTGCCTTTCTATCTCACTTTGAATCCTGGCTTTCTTTCTGTCCTCAGACTCCCCTGTTCTTCTCCTTGGGGACTTCAATTGCCACATTGACTAACCCTCTCTCCCTTTGGCTTCCCGCTTTCTTTCTCTAACCTCCTCTTTTGGCCTTCAACAGTGGACAGCAGCCAGCACGCACAAGGATGGCCACTACTTAGACCTGGTTTTCACTAAAAACTTATCTCTCTGATTTCTCCATTTCCCCTTTTCCTCTCTCTGACCATCACCTCATCTCATTCTCTCTATCTCGCTTCTCCGCTTCTCCACCTCCATCTACCCCCCCGGTTCTGCAGAAACCTGCGCTCTATTCACTTACCTGACTTTGAGTCCACTTTACACTCCTCCCACTTCTCTCACTTCTCTCTCAGCTCTGCTACCGACCCTGACAACCTGGTCAGGAACTATAACTCTGCCTTGTCCTCCTCTCTTGATCTACATGCCCCGCTTTCTCACTGCCGCACTCGCCTTTCTAACCCTAGACCTGGGCTAAATTCCCACACGCGCATGCTGTGTTCCTTCCATCCCATCTCATAAAACCTCTTGCTCCTACTATAATCCCTACGCTCACACACATTTTTAACTCCTCCCTCTGCTCTGGAACCTTTCCATCCTCCTCAAACATGCAACAGTCAAACCATTACTCAAAAACAGCAAGCTTGACCCTACCTGTCTTTCTAACTATCGACCTGTCTCCCTCCTGCCTTTTGCCTCTAAACTCCTAGAACGTCTTGTATTCTCTCGCTTGCTCCATTTTCTCAACACCTATTCTCTCCTAGACCCTCTACAATCTGGCTTCCGCACTGCTCACTCCACGAGAACAGTCCTCACTAAAATAACTGACAACCTCCATGCTGCCAAAGACAGAGGTCATTACACTCTGCTCATATTACTCAACCTCTCTGCAGCATTTGACACCGTGGACCACCCTCTTCTCCTTCACATTCTCCATACTCTTGGTACTCGGAACAAAGCCCTATCCTGGATCTCATCCTACCTCTCCCATCGTACTTTCAGTGTCTCTTTTGCTAACACCTCCTCCTCCTCGATTGATCTCTCTGTGGGGGTACCCCAGGGCTCTGTCCTGGGACCTCTTCTCTTTTCTCTGTACACACTCTCTCTATGTGACCTAATAACATCTTTTGGGTTTAATTATCATCTCTATGCTGACGACACACAAATATACTTTTCAACACCTGACCTTACACCTGCTGTACAAATCAAAGTTTCTGAATGTCTCTCTGCTATATAATCCTTGATGGCCCTCCATCGCATACTTCCTCCGAAACCTGGCCCTACTACCTCCTTCCACATTACTTTTGGAACTACGATCATTCACCCAGTAGCCCAAGCACGCTGTCTAGGGGTCACACTCGACTCCTCTCTCACATTCGCCCCTCACATTCAAAACATTTCTAAAACCTGTCGCTTTTTCCTCCGCAACATAAAAAAGATACGCCCTTTCCTCTGTTGCTCGACTGCTAAAACTCTGACTCAGGCCCTCATTCTCTCCCGTCTTGATTACTGTAACTTCCTGCTTTCCGGCCTTCCTGCCTCTCAACTGTCTCCCCTACAATCTATCCTAAACGCTGCTGCCAGAGTCACGCTACTCTTTCCTAGATCTGTCTCAGCATCTCCCTCTCCTGGCTTCCGATCAAATCCTGCATCTCACACTCCATTCTTCTCCTCACTTGTCAAGCTTTACACTCTTCTGCCCCTCCTTACATCTCAGCCCTAATTTCTCATTATGCACCACCCAGACTCTTGCGTTCTTCTCAAGGATGTCTTCTTTCTACCCCCTTTATATCTAAAGCCCTCTCCCGCCTTAAACCTTTTTCACTGACTGCCCCACACCTCTGGAATGCCTGTCCCCTCAGTACCCAACTAGCACCCTCTCTATCCACCTTTAAGACACAACTTAAGACACACTTGCTTAAAGAAGCATATGAATAGCACTGTGGATATTCTGAACACATGATACATAAAGCTTGGCCCCCTGCAGATGTACTTACCAGAATTCCCTCCTACTGTCTCTGTACATTCTCCCTACCTACCAATTAGACTGTAAGCTCCTCAGGGCAGGGACTCCTCTTCCTTAATGTTACTTTAATGTCTGAAGCACTTATTCCCATGATCTGTTATTTATATTATCTGTTATTTATTTGATTACCATGTATATTACTACTGTGAAGCGCTATGTACATTAATGGCGCTATATAAATAAAGACATACAATACAAATATAGATACTGCAAAATGTGTTTACATTTGCCTTGATATACATACTCAGTAGTGAAGCAAGTAATAAAAATGTATTACAATAATATTGGGGTATAAAATCTGCGTACATCAAATAAGGAATACATAAGCATTTAGTGTATATAACACTTGTTACCACTCCAGGATTGTAGACAGGGGAATCAGCTTTATCTGCAGGAGCCTCTGTGGTGGTTGTGGGGCACAGGATCCCTCATACACTCTTTGTCCAGCTGGAAGCTGCTTTCAGGGGAGTTCCTTAGCAGCAGTCTGGCTCAACTGCAGGTTCAAGCACTCACTGAAACAAAGTCTCAGGCGGCAGTATGCCTCTTCCAGGGGGTTTTCTTCTTTTCTTACAATCCTCCGTTTGCAGCAGTGACAGGGCAGTTCAGAGCCGATGGAGAGGCTCAGCAGACACTTCCGCAATTGCATGCACCTGCACGGCGTGCCACGATGTCGCTCCGTCACGTGATGTAGCGGGGTGACGTCACAGCTCCCGTAGCAATAAGGAAGGAGCAGAAGAAAGTCCTTCAGAGTCTCTACAGCGGCGCAATAACCGCTTCAAACAGCAAAAAAAAAACAAATGGTATTGAATACAATGCAGATACAGGGGATAATAAAAAACAATAAATTGGCATAAACTAAATACATCCAACGCGTTTCGTACATCTAAGTACTTCTTCAGGGAATAATTTTTGGCCATTACCCAGAGGACTTAAATACCTCTCAGAGATGTCTCATTGGTCAGACTATTAAAGTTAGACCAATCATCTGAGCCATGGTCAAAGTGATAGGGAAGATATACTATTACTTTTAAAACAAAAACTTTATTGACAAAACCTAAAAAACACCAATCGACAAATAACTACCGTATCCAGGAACATGTCAGGAACATTAAAATTGGGTTTGATAAACATAGTGTTTCAAGACACTTTTTATTACACCATGGTAAAGACCCTTCTAGTCTTACTTTTAAGGGGATTCAATTTATTCCAGTCAATAGAAGAGGGGGGGATAGAGTTAAAACATTATCCTCCAAGGAGACTTATTGGATACATAAGTTGGATACCATGTCCCCCAAGGGGCTTAATGAGGATGTGGATATTTGGGCACTTTATTAAACTTTAATCATTAGCCCATATCCATAATAGACCCGTGGGACATGCTATCACTCTCTTTTTACTCTATTTCCCTTCTCCCTGCTGCACTTTATCCTGTTGTATTTTTAGCTAATCTTTTTTTATATATATATGTAAAGGATTATAAAATGTCTATTTTAATTTTTTTATATACTAATACTGTGTTTCTTTTTATTCCAGCAAGGTTTTATATATTTATGGTAGGCTAGATTATAGGTTAGTTATTTGTCGATTGGTGTTTTTTAGGTTTTGTCAATAAAGTTTTTGTTTTAAAAGTAATAGTATATCTTCCCTATCACTTTGACCATGGCTCAGATGAATGGTCTAACTTTAATAGTCTGACCAATGAGACATCTCTGAGAGGTATTTAAGACCTCTGGGTAATGGCCAAAAATTATTCCCTGAAGAAGTACTTAGATGTACGAAACGCGTTGGATGTATTTAGTTTATGCCAATTTATTGTTTTTTATTATCCCCTGTATCTGCATTGTATTCAATACCATTTGTTTTTTTTTTGCTGTTTGAAGCGGTTATTGCGCCGCTGTAGAGACTCTGAAGGACTTTCTTCTGCTCCTTCCTTATTGCTACGGGAGCTGTGACGTCACCCCGCTACATCACGTGACGGAGCGACATCGTGGCACGCCGTGCAGGTGCATGCAATTGCGGAAGTGTCTGCTGAGCCTCTCCATCGGCTCTGAACTGCCCTGTCACTGCTGCAAACGGAGGATTGTAAGAAAAGAAGAAAAACCCCTGGAAGAGGCATACTGCCGCCTGAGACTTTGTTTCAGTGAGTGCTTGAACCTGCAGTTGAGCCAGACTGCTGCTAAGGAACTCCCCTGAAAGCAGCTTCCAGCTGGACAAAGAGTGTATGAGGGATCCTGTGCCCCACAACCACCACAGAGGCTCCTGCAGATAAAGCTGATTCCCCTGTCTACAATCCTGGAGTGGTAACAAGTGTTATATACACTAAATGCTTATGTATTCCTTATTTGATGTACGCAGATTTTATACCCCAATATTATTGTAATACATTTTTATTACTTGCTTCACTATTTGGCGTTGTGCGCTGTTTTCTTTTTGTTTCCATTTCCTAGAGTGTGTGGGGTGCTGAGCCACCCCCAATGTTTATAGCAGCAGACGCCCTTATCAACCACACGGTTATGATATAATTTATTATATAATCACTTATTCACTTGGTATTGTGGTTTATATAGTCTATATATGGTTTAGTCACTGCACTTTAATTAGTTATAAGTAGGAGTTAGATAGTAGCGCACAGTTTATTTTTGTTTATACATACTCAGTGCATTAATTACATATTTATGTGTAATTTTAGCAAAATATTATGTCACACTCAACTACATATTAGCATAGCTATGTATGAATATATATGTATCTATTAATATTAGTACTTTTTTTTTGAAAAAACAATTGCGTAGATTATGTAATATTGATTTAAAATTTAAATAATAGTGGAAATAAGCATCAATGTCTAAATCATCGCTACAGTGTTTGTCAGCATTTTAAATCATTTGTTTCAACTTGTTCTTTTAGACACGTCAAATCATATATTAGGACAGTCAATGTCAAAAGTAGATATCTGAAAGATAAATAACATATTCATAAAATGATGGACAAAAAACAATATGTTTATTTAAGCAAGCATGTGCTGTAATATTATGCCTCAATTATTTTCGAGATTAATGCTGAAGGTGGACAAAACTTACATAACCTTGCAATGTCAACAATTGAACATTCTATTATGTGTTAAAAAATGATGCTCGTCTTTATCTGGCTCTTAGCATCTTTATCTGTGGCCATGATTATGTTCGTGCGCAAGCTCTCTTGCGTGCGCCGTGAGATGGGCGTCTTAATGCAGCTTCTCATAGTGGCGAGTCAGCATGATCATATGACCACATACTGTAGCCACATCACATGAGGACGCTACAAAGATATTATAACATGCTTAATAGTAAGCAATTGATTTTATGTAAACATATCGATGTCATTGGTCAGATTCTATTGATTCACATATATAATGTAATATAAAATGCAATTTTCACGCTGAAAATTAAAATGTGTGTGTGTGTGTGTGTACTTTAGTGAATGCGTGATGGATATTATGCAGATGATGCTCTCATATGTAATAAAGTAGTTAA
The DNA here is from genome assembly GCF_040206685.1 of Ascaphus truei. Lineage (NCBI taxonomy): Eukaryota > Metazoa > Chordata > Amphibia > Anura > Ascaphidae > Ascaphus > Ascaphus truei. The sequence continues at coordinate 159,201,745 of NC_134484.1, forward strand.
CAAGAATGTAATTACATGATATTTACCTTTATTTTTTGCACGTTCCCATAGTAGTTTGCTCCGTATTGCCAATGATATTGTGTGAGGTACTGTGCTTGCATAGGAATACGAGACACGACTCTGTGAACGTCGATTCGTAAGTGGATAACTGAAGAAATAACTATTTCACAACAGATATGTGCCATGATCGGACATAAGCTTACACGATTGGAGTACATCCCAGCAACTGTACCTCTGTCCAGAACGTGGTATCATTCGAATAAAGCATTCATGAATGGATAAATTGTGTCTAACGGAATTTTTCCAATCCTTTGGATGAGTTGCTTCTTTGTAGTATGGGTATTTCTCCATTATACATTCATAAATTTCGTGAACGGTAGCTCTCTTATCGTCCTGATATTCTATAGCTTGAAACATCACATACTGTATGTATATGTTTCAAATGGGTATCTCATCATTGAAGATACCTCTGCAATTTCTAATAGCTTGAAGATCTTGGTTGAAAGTGAATTCCAGAAATGATGTGGCATTCGCTAAAAAATTGCAACTTTTAATCAATGTAATTCTGAAGGTCAAAACACAAAAGAAAATTTGTACGGATTTTATTCTCCTACATGCAGGTGCATGAAGTAACTGGATGAGAACATTGTTGACCATTTTAAAATGTATTCATTGTGACACCTTGAGGATCTGAATTTTTTTTTATTATTATGCCACACCACAAAGTTACAGTTTTGATTTCATAGGCACTATTATTATAGTGTGTGAATAAAGCAATATGTACAGTGGCGGCTGCCTTTATCCTCGTGCGGCCATATCGGCGCAACTCTAAAAACCACGGGCAGATGCAGTATTTGATGCGGTATGTTCCGGTATTTTAAGCCGCGGCCGCCTTTATCCTAGTGCATTGTATTAGCGCTGTCTCGGCATGAATGTGGCATGAACGCGGTGAAGTGTGTGGCATTCAGAAAAAATGCCCAAACAAAATCGGAGATGTTGGAGAATAAAAGGAGCCGTGACAGTATGTATGTGTATATATATATATATATATATATATATATATATATATATATATATATATATATATATATATACTTAGTTATATAAGCCTCCATGAGGCTTTTAAAGGGCATCCTGACGTCCTGCATATTCATTGCAGACACCCTCTAGAGTGAGGAGCAGACTCGTGGTTCGTGTGTCCTATTAACCAAGGACTGTCTGGTTTGCATTACTCCTGATTTGCCTCCTCTCTTTGTTGTTCTCTGTTGTTGCTAGTTCACTAATACATTGTAGCTTATTGCATGTTGTTTTTCCCTGAATATATCTATACAAAAGTTAAATTGTGGATGTAGTTTGTCAATTAGTTTAGGGATATTGTATGTGTATCTAATCATAACATTTTTCGGAATTTGTGGAGGGTCTTCTATTGTTTTTATTTATGGTCAGTTCTGTTGCTGTGGGTTCTGGGGCCTCTTGTCCCTCTGGGCCACACACACACACACACACACACCCTGACGAAGGGACAAGTCCCAAAACGTTGCCCCCCTATACTCCCCCGTTGTGACCCACTGTTTTGTTTTCTTATTTCCCTTTTCCACCATTCACCTCACCTTTCCTACATTGCCCCATCCTATGTTTCCCTTATCCCTTATCCTCCTGTACATCCCATGTATGGCCCTACCTATGGGTTATCTGTTCTTCTAGTGTGGTGTTGTCAGTTGTTTGATTTATTTGTGCACTAATTAAATTTTCTATTTGGTGACTTTGTATCTATTATTATGGTGTGCTGGATTTTCTTCAGTACTTTATTGTGTTTGAGAGGGATTGGGCCCTCTCTAGTCCGTGGCACCCCGCTCTGTGTATAATTATCTACTTTATGTGAGTGCTGTCTATTACTTTTGTCTATATAATAAAGGTAGCCAAAAAAGCCGGTGAATAAAGGTAATGTATCCCTTACCGGCGGTGCTTAAGGGCTTATAATAATGTAGAAAGAGATAGAAAAGTAGCCCATATGAAAGCACTCTGGTTTACCAAAATAGAAAATACCATTTTATTCAATGTCACAAAACAGTAAAAAACAGTGCAAGAAAATGTAAAAACATAGCATGGACCCCTTGCACGTGAACTACATGAAAACCACTGTAACTGAGAACCAGTTGAATCACAATGAGACAACAGGTAACTGTGAACATATGCTAGGAGTGGGGATATACGTCTGCAATGAGATTGTACAATAGCCAACACAAGATACAATTGTGTCAGAAGGCCACTCAATACATGGGATACAAATTGTGCTATGAGTCTGAATGCACAGACATAAATGAATGCATAACACAAAACAGCACTCTAATGAAAAGTGTCCGGACCTCACTGAGATGCAGTCATGTAGTAAATAGACTGGCTTGACTAAAGAAATAATTAAGGCAAGCAGGAGATATAAATATCATCATGAATTATATGCAGCAGTAGAAAGCAGTCATGGATTGTAAGTCAAGGTAAACGTGGAGGGACACAATAAAAAAAGTGTATACATGAGTAATAGTCCCAAAGGAAGCCTTGCAGAAAGATCCATGTACATCGTTAGTCCTAAATACAAATCGACAGTCATGTAGTATAATTACTGCTCTCATAGAGAAGAGAGAATCAGGGGGTCCTGCCCTGTGCTCCCACTCCTACTCGTTTCAACCTCTGTCTTAAACTTGGAGTGTTGAGGCAGCTAGAGCGATGTGCAGTTTTAAAGGATTTGTTTTTCACGCCAAACGGGAACTGATTGCAAAGGCAGCCCGATGTGCAGCTGGTCACTTCCGCGTTCCACCATGGAACGCATTGAGCATACGTTGCCAGTCTAGTCACCAGCGTGGTGACGTCGCAAAAATGGTCGCCATGGTAACGTATACAACTGGCCGGTCTCATGTTAGATTGTCCAAACATGTGTTACACTGACATTGTCTGCATCATATCCGTATCAACCCTCAGAAGCCCCAATAAGGCTACAAATAAGGCTATAAGTAAGGCTACAATGAACTATGTTTAGCAAAGAAGGAGTGAGAGAGCTGAGCATATATGAGAATAAGCGGCCAATGAGACAGGGGGGTGAAGCGGAGGAGCGGCTATTGCAGGGACAGGGATAGGCGGTAAGGTGAAAAAGACAGGTAGGAGAGATCAGGAGTGTTGACACGCAGCTGGGGAGCGGTGCACGTGCGTCACATGTGTGCGCCGCACGGGGCAGCCGCACATTGCAAGAAGGGGGTGGAGCCAATCTCCATGAAAGCATTGAAAGCCCTCCGTTGGTGCACGTGCTCTGTAAGCTACACCGGTGCATGCAAAGAATCAGGTAAGGAGGAAGCACGCCGCAGGGGACGTGCTCCCTGATTCCTTACAGTACCTCCCCTTGAGGAGCGGCCTCAGGACGACTCCAATATGGTTTGAGGGGGGGGGGGTTTAGCATGAAACCGCCTTAGAAGACTGGGATGGTAGGGTATCCAGGTAGGGTATCTTTTGGTCCAAACGCCTTCCAATGGACCAAGTACACTGGCGACACGTTTAATTTCAGTAGGGCTAGTACCGCAAGCCGGGACATGTCCCGGCTTGCTAGCCCCACTCCCTCGGCGTGCCGTGCGTCACCGACGCGTGGTCACGCATCACCGACGCACGGTCACGCGTCATCGGGAGCCTGCGCCCCCTGCACGCGCGGCCAGGGCTCCCCGAGGGAGCCCTGGTGTCCCGCGATGTGGGGGACGGCGGCAGGGGCTTCCGGGGGACCCGGCGGACCCGGCAAGCGGAGGGAGAAAGCCCCGATCGGAGGGCGCTCCTCCGCGGCTTCGGCGCGCGCCCGGCACCCTCCGGCGCGCGCCAGGTTACTGCTGCGGCCGAGACCGGGCAAATGCTCGAATAAACTCGGCCGCAGCAGTATTGAATAGCCCCTCTAGATCGTCTTAAGACGATGATGAATTGTACAGTATCTCATACTCCTCTTGTCCTGGTACGAGTACAGGCGGTGGTTTGGATGAAGAATCTGGAAATTGAGAACTTTGAAAAACAAGCTTCAAGAGAGACACATGAAAAACTGAAGGTATCCTCGTGCATGGAGGAAGTTTAAGATGGTACACTACCGGATTGACTCGCTCCAGGATAAAAATTGGACACAGGAATCTTGGGGCCAATTTGAGAGTCAATGTCTTAAGCCTGATATTTTTTGAAGAAAGCCACACTCTGTTTCCTGGTTTGAAGTTGGGTGCCTTGTGTCACTGACAATCAACCTGTGATATCTGTCAGTGAGTTGCCTCCTCGAGAGTCTTTTTATTCCTCCTCCATGACTCCTGTAAGGAAGTAATTCTGTTGTCCACTGCTGGAACCCCTGAAGAAGAGGAAGTGATGAGGAACTTCAAGAGGTTGGTGTACAAAATAAAGAAAATTGGACTCAGTAATAATATATGCACCTGGATTGAAAACTGGTTAGACAGACAACAGAGGGTTGTCATAAATGGAACATTTTCAGGTGGGCTAAAGTCATGAGTGGAGTACCTCAGGGATCGGTACTGGGACCCCTGCTTTTTAACTTGTTTATTAATGACCTTGAGGTTGGGATCGAGAGCAAAGTCTCCATCTTTGCTGATGATACTAAATTGTGTAAGGTAATAGAATCAGAGCAGGATGTAATTTCTCTTCAGAAGGACTTGGAGAGACTGGAAATGTGGGCAGGTAAATGGCAGATGAGGTTTAATACAGATAGATGTAAGGTTATGCATTTGGGATGCAAGAATAAAAAGGCGACATACAAATTAAATGGAGATATATTGGGGGGAATCCTTGATGGAGAAGGATTTAGGAGTGCTTGTAGACAGCAGGCTTAGCAATAGTGCCCAATGTCATGCAGTAGCTGCAAAGGCAAACAAGATCTTATCTTGCATCAAATGGGCAATGGATGGAAGGGAAGTAAACATAATTATGCCCCTTTACAAAGCATTAGTAAGACCACACCTTGAATATGGAGTTCAATTTTGGGCACCAATCCTAAGAAAAGACATTATGGAACTAGAGAGAGTGCAGAGAAGAGCTACCAAATTAATAAAGGGGATGGACATTCTGACTTATGAGGAGAGGCTAGCTAAATTAGATTTATTTACATTAGAAAAGAGGCGTCTAAGAGGGGATATGATAACTATATACAAATATATTCAGGGACAATACAAGGAGCTTTCAAAAGAACTATGCATCCCACGGGCAGTACAAAGGACTCGGGCCATCCCTTAAGGTTGGAGGAAAGGAAATTTCACCAGTAACAAAAGGGTTCTTTATAGAAAGGGCAGTTAAAATGTGGAATTCATTACCCATGGAGACTGTGATGGCAGATACAATAGATCTGTTCAAAAAAAGGTTGGACATCTTTTTAGATGGGAAAGGTATTCAGGGATATACCAAATAAGTATACATGGGAAGGATATTGATCCAGGGATTAATCCGATTGCCAATTCTTGGAGTCAGGAAGGAATACATTTTTCCCCTCAATGGGGTTTTTTGTTTGCCTTCCTCTGGATCAATAAGTAAGTATAGATATAGGATAAAGTATCTGTTGTCTAAATGTAGCATAGTTTGAACTTGATAGACCTACGTCGTTTTTCAACCTCATCTACTATGTAACTATGTAACTACTGTATGTAACCGTGTCGGGTGAAAACCGTAATTGATAAAGAACGGGGATTCCCGTGTAGATTCGTTCCTAAGGGAATTGAATGACCCAATTCTAGAATTTTCTTACGAAATTGTGGTGCAGCGTATAAACAACCCTCCGGCACCTCTAAACCTTCAGGAATGCGAGTTTGAGTAGACAAAATGCCATCCAGGATGGCAAAAGAATTAACAGAAATAACATATTAGAAGGAAGGATAGTTTCTGATATATCTTCAGGCTTGTCTTCTACCACGAATTGGAGGGAGAAAGCGTCAGCTTTCAGGTTTTTTGACCCAGGAATATGAGATAAGATAATTGAATCTAGAGAAAAAAAGTGACCAAGGGGCCTTACAGGCACCAAGTGTCGAGCGCTTTCTAAGTATTTAAATTTTTATGATCTGTGAGAATTGTGATAGGGTTTTCGGTACCATCCAAAAGGTGTCTCCATTCTTGAAGTGCAAGCTTGATAGCTAGAAACTCCCGGTTGCCAACATCATAGTTCTGCTTTGCGAAGAAAATTTCTTAGAAAAAAACCACAAGGGTGTAACTTGGCTTCAGGTGATTGCCTCTGAGACAAAATAGCCACAGCCCCAACATCAGAAGCATCTACCTCCAGAGTGAAGGATAGTTTGGGGTCTGGGTGGTGTAAGATAGGTGCGGACACGAAAGCTTTTTTGAGTGAATCAAAGACTTGAAGTGCCGCAGGTGGCCAGGAAGAGGCATCTGCTCCTTTTTTTGTCAAAGCAGTGATCAGAGCTACTGTAGAAGAAAAGTTTTGAATACATTTACGATAATAATTAGCGAACCCTAAGAAACATTGAATCGCTTTCAAGGATGTAGGCTGTGGTCATTCCAACACTACCTTGAGTTTATCAGGGTCCATGGAGAATCTAGAGTCTGATAGAATATAGCCCAGTAATGACGTAGAAGTTTGGTGAAACTGGCATTTCTCTAGTTTAGCATAGAGGTGGTTTTCCCATAGACGAGACAGGACCAGTTTGGTATGACAAATGTGTTAAGAAAGAAATTTAGAAAAGTTATGGATGTCGTCAAGATAGACTATGATAAAAAAATTAAGGAGGTCTCGAAAAATCGAATTCACAAATTCTTGGAACACGGCCGGGGCGTTACACAGGCCAAAAGGCATGACTAAATATTCGTAATGACCATCGCATGGGTTGAAGGCCGTCTTCCATTCATCGCCCTGACGTATACGTTTCAGATTATATGCCCCCCGGAGATCTAATTTTGAAAAAATAGTAGAACCTGTCAAGCGATCGAAAAGCTCAGAGATGAGTGGTTGATGATAACGGTTCTTCAAAGTGATCCTTTTGAGCCCTCTGTAATCTATGCAGGGGCGGAGAGAACCGTCCTTCTTTTTGACAAAGAAAAAACCTGCCCCGGCTGGGGATGAAGAGTTTCAAATAAATCCCTTCTTCAGGTTTTCTTGAATATATTCTGACATCAATTGAGAATACGCCACAACATTTCCTTGTTGTCAAAGAGACAATCATCACGCCGCATGATAATCGCCATTTGTAAAAAATTTCCTATCACTGGTATTCGGGACTTTCTGCATACCATGATACTGTAGCAAAGCTGTAAGAAAATGGCGATTTAAAATCCCTGGCGATTTTTTCTAGCGGCCTTTACTGCATAAGGCCCTATAATTGAAGATGTGTTATATGTTAAAACCTTCACGTGATTATACGCAATGTTTTAAAACTTTAAATATAGCCAAAATATACTGTATAGTAGCATTTTCCGTAAAAATTATTTTTTTTATATAAATGCTCTCGTATTTGCTTGCTTTTGCAAATTTCTAAATATGTCTAAAAGTGAGATCCTCCCTTTTCAGCAGTTACAAATTAGCATAACATATTTTAGCACATTGAATGCTTTCTCTAAGCACCCTACCAATTCAACCATAGCATCTTCTATGCTTCACATTTAAATAAAATTAATGTACAGCCATGTCATTTCTCTATTTCCATTAGATCTAACAAACCCACACTCTCTCAATATGCTGCTTTGTTGTCTTGATTGCTCTAACATATTTGAACATAATCCATGTCTCTCAGTCCTCCCAGTTGATTATGTTTTTCTTTCTGCATAGAAGGACATAAACAATTTTAATAAATTTGCAATTAGATGGTAAAACCCCTCCTTGAAACATTTTACATTTACAAAATACAAAAAGGTGTCCCAGCACTCACTGTCTATAAAGAAAATCTCTACTACAAGAGTATGTCTGAAATATGCAATAAGTTTTAATGAGAACACAAGAAAAAAATTACTTGGAATTGTGCATCACATTGGAAACAGAGTCTTAGGGAAGGGGAGTGGGAAAGGGAGACAAGGTGACAACACACTACAAAAACAAGGGGGGAAAACACACTAAAAGGAGGAGGGTATGTAAGGGAGACAACGACCATTTCGAGGTATTAACCTCTTTCTCAAGCCCATTCCCTCTGATCCAAAGGGACCCAGAGGTACTTCCCTATATCCTCACTCCCCTATATACAATGTGCCCTGTCCTACAATAAGGAACAACTGAATATCTGATCAGGTAAGGCTATTGGTAATACAGATACATCAATACAGCAAACGAAGACCAGCAATAAAGCAATCAAGATCCAGTAAAGACCCCCTGTTAACACTTAAATGTCCAACAATAAGGATCAACAGTATTTGAGATCAGGCAAGGTTATTAGCAACACAGAAGACGCAATCCAGCAATAATGGAGAAACAGCAAAAGGTTAGTACCTCGAAACAGTCATTGGGCACGCATCCAGGATACGCATGCTACCAGGACATTGCGCGTGCATGCGCATGACTATCTATGCGATCAGCTGGTGAAGGAAGCTGTGCGCATCAGGGCGCAGGCGCAACATGAATCACTGCATAGCCCTTTTGAATTAGTGCCATGGAGGCAGACCGGCGCCAAATTCTTGCGCGACTGATAGGGAAGCCCGGATTGGTCATGACGTCATCGGTACAGCTGTTCTCAATGCGTAAGTAATCAGTGTGCAGCCTTATACACCGAGCTCACACAGTGCACTCTCACCAGCGTCCCACACAGCAGGAGAGCAGAGGATACACGTTGCTGACAAGTAACAGACGGTTTGCTTTTGCTTTACACTGCTCTCCAAATTTGGAACTCTTGCTACTTTTGGATCCTAATGAACTGTTGGTCTAATCTGCTGCTAGATATTGTGCTTTCATAGTGGGAAAAGCCTGGATGTTGTATTGGAGAAAGAGGGACAAGGGAAGTACCTCTTGGTCCCGTGGGACCAGAGGGAATGGGCCTGAAGAAGAGATTCTCACCTCAAAACGTTGCCCCCTACCATACCCTCCTCCCCATATTGTGTTCCCCTCCCTCACACTTGTTTTTTCACTCCCTTTCTCTGTGTTTCTTCCCCATATCTTACACCCCAGAGGCATTATTTCCATTGTAGAACATACCTCCAAGTCATTGTTTCCTTGTGTGTACAGTACTGTACAATAAATTCATTTCAAATTTGGACTTTATTCCGTAGTTGATTATCATTATTTAGACAGTGAGTGCTGGAACATTTGTTTTGTTTGTACATTGTTACATTATGTATCAACTATAGTGCTACATATTCATGTGGTAGTTGGAGAGTGGTTTAATACTTGAGTAAATTATTAGCAGCATCTCTATCTATCTATTCTAAACTCCAATGGAGTTCATATAAATGTAATTAGTGAGACACTCATATAGCAAATAAGGAAAAGAATTGTATGCTGACACAGTATTTCTATTATCTTGAGTCATAATAATCTTTTGGGTAGTTGGTGTTGCCATGGTTACTTATGAATTTAATTTGTGTTGCATTGTTTCTATATATGCTTATTTTAACAATGGAGCATAATGTATATTACAATAAACTAGATACATTACACACCATTTAACATCTACCCATTTTTTTCATATAATTTATTTGGAGTCTCCATACAATCTCATTCAGTTCTCCATATATCCATTTATAAGTATATACAATGCTATATATTATATTTATCTGTTTGAATTATTGACACAATAACTGAGTGACTTTGTCTATATCACTACGACACTTAGAGGAATTTTATACGTGTTCTATTGTAAATACTTAATTTGATTGTGTATATTATATATTTTGGATGTATTAAAGTTTTGTTATTTTTTTGTTTTACTAAATTAGATGGTCCACTTTGATCTATTATGATCGCTAATCAGACATCATCTAAAAGGCTATTATAGCCCTAACTATCATTATATTATGTACTGAGTGCAACAATTGGGATTCTTTGGATCAATTCTGTGTAAATTAGTTATCACTCCTTATGCACCTTGCATTCTATTTATGTTTTATTTATACTAGGAAAATACTACGTGAGTGGTGTATCTCATTTATTGTAACTGTAGGTTTTTAGTGGCAGATAAAATCAAATCTGCCTTTTTGAGATTGATCTGTGAATATCCGCAGCTGGAAGGAAAGTTGCAAATCCACTGCTGTTTTGATTTTTCTGTGAAAATTTGGCCCAATTATATTTTATCCACAGGTAACCACTTAACTAGCTGAGTCAAAAACATCTCTATTTGGTGATTCCAATATTTTAAAAAGGAATTGTTCTCAACAACAAGTTTTGTAAGAACAATCAGCACCTTAAAAGGGATATTTTTAGATAGACAGTATGACTCAGAAAATAAACCTGAAGCTTTAGATTGGACTAATAAATTACCGTAGATAGAGGAAAATTAATAAACTATAAGAACAATCTACAAAAGGAATGAAATAATTTAGTAAATGTTTGCCATTTATAACCTAGTTTAATCAATCAGTACCAAAAATAAAAAAATAAAAAATTGCCATATTTTTGGAAACAATCCAATGTCAGCAAGTATTTCACCAATCATTAATAATTATTCTCCAGAATTCCTATCAGAAATAAGTCTCAAGTTCTTTAAGAGAGAACACAGAAAATAATGTGTCTGTCTAGTAAACAAAAAAGGATTCTTTAGCTGTCAGAAGTCTAGAGCATGTAAGAGTTTATCTTCTCACAAAAGTAAGTGCAAAAGAAAGTGACACATTTTAGTTCCAATAAAATGCACAATATTTTTAATATTAAATATTTAATCACTTGTAGTAGTTTGTGAAAAAGAGGTGTTGTCTGATAGCGCTCAAATCTAAATTGTGATCTTTTAAATAAAAGATCTTTGTGAACAATAGTAAAGTGAGTTTGCAGTGATTTAAATAAATCTTATAGTGTTCAGTGACTATAAACAGAAAAAAATATATATTATGGGAATAAATATCTTTGTACGATGCTGCTCAAACTTAATCCAGGATTTCTTTCTTAATCCTCATGATATAGCGATGTCCAAGGTGGTTAGGGAGCGCAATGACATGGAAAACAAGAAACATATACAAAATAGTGCAATATGTCTACAACTTCAGGTAAGGAATCCAAATTTCATTTATCCAATGAATTAGATACCCACAGATTGAACTGTGGCAACATGTATATAAAGGTATCTTTAAAGTTGCAAATTTGTTTCTTTACGTCAACCCCAATGTTGTGTGGTTCAGGGAGGTTCCTTTAATGCTTGCAGTGATAAGAGAAAACAGCAGACATAGTGTAGACTGTATAAAAGTTTATATCTGATTAAAATAATGCCATATTTACTCACATAGTTCCCAAGTAAATAAAGCAGTTTGATCTCAATGATCTACGCCGCCGACAAGATTTTCCCGGGTTGCAGGGAAATCTCGCGGTGGTTTGGAGTCAGTCAGTGATAGCTTTGGTGACACTCCACGCGTTTCTCCTCATCCGAGGTTTCTTCAGGAGTGTCTTACTTTCTAATTACAGGTGTTTAAATACCTCTCCTAATGCTGCTATTGGCTAAACGTTAACCAATGAGGCACACGAATGCATGTGAACATGGAAACGCCTTACATAACAAGGCACATTTGTTAAATCTTAAGGCTGACATGCCTAAAGTCCAAAAATACAAACTGATAATAATAATAATTTTATGAAAAAGGGTTAATAAAAAGGGGGATAAAATTATAAAATATATAATTAAAAATAAATCTATCTAGGTTGAAGCTGGTATATCTGTGGGGTAGAGAACAGAAGTTAGGAGCCATAATTTACAAAAATGCACTCATACCTATCTCAGCATTCAAGCCTGAGGGTATTAGGGTATGGATCTCATAAATCCAAGAGGATTCCCTTTTAATTAACTCCATATTTCTGTCCCCACCTCTCCAATGTGGCATAACCATGTCTATGCCATATATTTTAATCCTATGGGGTCTGCTTGATGTACATTCATAAAGTGTTTAGAAACGCTGTGGGTTTTTAATTTTCTTTTAATATTACCAATATGTTCTAAAATTCGTGTCTTTAATGGTCGGATTGTCTTGCCAGTATATTGCAAACCACATGGGCATGTGAGAAGATACACTGTATATTTAGAACGACAGTTAATATGCTGTTTAATGGTATATACTTTATTGATAGATTTTGACTTAAATTTCTCACATGCACCACTGTTTTTGCAAGCTTGGCAATTTTTACAATGGAAGAATTCCTTTGGAAGATCTAACCAACCTGGTTCTTTGAGTACTGTATGTTTTTTTTTAAATACTGGGGGCTATTTTAGTTTTAATATTAGAAGCTTTAGTGTAAATCCAAAAGGGATGTTTTTTTTTTACCAATCTTTATGGTGACAGCTGGGTGGAAGGATAAAATTATTAACATCCACCTCTTTGAAATAATTTTTTGTTTTAATTACATCTCCTTCTACATAAATTGTCAGGTCTAAGAAGTTGACAGAAGTGTTACTGATTTCAGAAACAAATTTTAAATTCACCTTATTGGAATTTAGATATACAAGAAAGTCATTAAGACTTTCCAATGATCCCCTCCAAATTAAGAGGATGTCGTCTATATAACGTCGCCAGGAGACCAGGTTCACGTCGAGTCCCGCCCATGACCAAATATGGTCATTCTCCCATACGCTCATGAAGAGATTGGGGTAACTCGGTGCGAACCTTGGCCCCATGGCCGTCCCACACACCTGGAGGAGAATTCTCTCATCAAACCAAAAGAAGCTTTTGTGAAGAATAACATTTATACATTCAATAATAAAGTCTATTTGTGTTATATTTAATCTACCACTTTCAGTCAGTATTTTTGATACAGCCCCACAACATCCTCATGTTTGATAGATGAACATAGGGCGGTGACATCTGTGGTAACCAATTGAAACCATTCTGTTGATACAATAGGTGCCATAAAACCTACATGCCATTTCGGATAATTATCCGCATATCTGCCCCTATAGGATGTATATATGTCTACAACTTCAGTTAAGGAATCCAAATTTCATTCATCCAATGAATTAGATACTCACAGATAGAACTGTGGCATAGTTGTAGACATATTGCACTATTTTGTATATGTTTCTTCTTGACATGATTAAAGATTTTAACATTAAAGATGCAAACATTCAGAAGAAGTTAGATCTTCTGAAAGAAGATGTTGTTACTAATAAAACAAAAAAGGTGTTGAAAGAAGCTGGAATAAAAACAAAAATAAAAATGCAAACACATCAAAGGGCACCAAGGGTTTTCCCTCTGAAAAAAATCCACAATCTGTGAATACAGAGAGGAAACCTTATGGTGATACATCCTACAGGGGCAGATATGCGGATAATTATCCGAAATGACATGTAGGTTTTATGGCACCTATTGTATCAACAGAAAGTACTAAAATCCATTCTATTGGGGGTAAAGCTAAAGAAAAAAATAAACATTTAGAACCAACTATAACTAATCAATCAGAAAGGGAAAAGAACAAACCTTGTTCAAGTAATTCCTTGGAAAAAACAGGAAAAACTAATTCTAAAAGCAAGGGGGATTTTTTAGGACCTGAAAGATACAAATGATGTTTTATCAATGCTTAGGAATGTGAAATGGGAAAACCATTTCTATTTGGTTACCACAGATGTCACCGCCCTATATACATCCATCAAACATGTGGATGGTTGTGGGGCGGTATCAAAAATACTGACTAAAAGTGGCAGATTAAATATAACACAAATAGACTTATTATTGAATGTATAAATTTTATTCTTCACAAAATATTCTTTTGGTTTGATGAGAGAATTTTCATCCAGGTGTGTGGGATGGCCATGGGGACCAGGTTCACACCACGTTATGACAATCTCTTCATGAGCGTATGGGAGAATGACCATATTTGGTCATGGGCAGGACTCGACGCGAACCTGGTCTCCTGGTGACGTTATATAGACGACATCCTCTTAATTTGGAGGGGATCATTGGAAAGTCTTAATGACTTTCTCGTATATCTAAATTCCAATAAGGTGAATTTAAAATTTGTTTCTGAAATCAGTAACACTTCTGTCAACTTCTTAGACCTGACAATTTATGTAGAAGGAAATGTAATTAAAACAAAAAATTATTTCAAAGAGGTGGATGCTAATAATTTTATCCTTCCATCCAGCTGCCACCATAAAGATTGGGTAAAAAACATTCCTTTAGGTCAATATAGAAGATTGAAGAGGAACTGTACGGATGATAGAATATTTCTGGAATAATCCAAAACACTGACGGATACATTTATAGAAAGGGAATATGATCAAAAACATGTTAAAAAATTCTTGGATAATATCATTTCCACACCTAGAGACACCATCCTAGCTCCCAGTCTCAAACCTTCGACATCAAAGTTCGATGTACGTTTCTTGACTCAATTTAATAATGAAGCAGGGGAGATAAAGTCAATTTTAAATAAACATTGGCATGTGATTAAAAATGATCCTATATTAGGTAGCTATCTCCCAGATAAAGCCCAAGTGATTTACAATAAAGCTTCTAATATTAAAACTAAATAGCCCCCAGTATGTAAAAAAAAACATACAGTACTCAAAGAAATAGGTTGGTTAGATCTTCCAAAGGGATTCTTCAATTGTAAAAATTGCCTAGCTGGCAAAAACAGTGGTGCATGTGAGAAATTTAAGTCAAAAGCTACCAATAAAGTATTTAGCATTAAACAGCATATTAACTGTCATTCTAAATATACAGTGTATCTTCTCACATGCCCATGTGGTTTGCAATATATTGGCAAGACAATCCGACCATTAAAGACACGCATTTTAGAACATATCGGTAATATTAAAAGAAAATTAAAAACCCACAGCGTTTCTAAACACTTTATGGATGCACACCATGCAGACCCCATAGGATTGAAATATATAGGCAAAGAGATGGTTATTCCACATTGGAGAGGTGGGGACAGAAATATGGAGTTAATTAAAAGGGAATCCTTTTGGATTTATGAGATCCATACCCTAATACCCTCAGGCTTGAATGCTGATATAGGTATGAGTGCATTTTTGTAAATTATGGCTCCTAACTTCTGTTCTCTACCCCACAGATATACCAGCTTCAACCTAGATAGATTTATTTTTAATTATATATTTTATCATTTTATCCCCCTTTTTTTAACCCTTTTTAAATAAAATTTGTATAAAATTACTTATCAGTTTGTATTTTTGGACTTTAGGCATGTCAGCCTTAAGATTGAACAAATGTGCCTTGTTATGTAAGGCATTTCCTTGTTCACATGCATTCGTGTGCCTCATAGGTTAACGTTTAGCCAATAGCAGCATTAGGAGAGTTATTTAAACACCTGTAATTAGAAAGTAAGACACTCCTGAAGAGACCTCGGATGAGGAGAAACGCGTAGAGTGTCACCAAAGCTATCACTGATTTAGTCCAAACCACCGCAAGATTTCCCTGCAAGCCGGAAGTGCGCGAGCCGTGAGAGACGCGAGATGGGAACCCTCCAGTGTATCGAGTGAGGAGACTGCTTCGTAACATCTTGTCGGCGGCGTAGATCATTGAGATCAAACTGCTTTATTTACTTGGGAACCATATGAGTGAATATGGCATTATTTTAATCAGATATAAACTTTTATACAGTCTACACTATGTCTGCTCTTTTCTCTTATCACTGCAAGCGTTAAAGAAACCTCCCTGAACCGCACAACATTGGGGTTGACGTAAAGAAACAAACTTGCAACTTTAAAGATACCTTTATATACATGTTGCCACAGTTCAATCTGTGAGTATCTAATTCATTGGATGAATGAAATTTGGATTCCTTACCTGAAGTTGTAGACATATTGCACTATTTTGTATATGTTTCTTTTTTTCCATGTCATTGCGCTCCCTAACCACCTTGGACATCGCTATATCATGAGGATTAAGAAAGAAATCCTGGATTAAGTTTGAGCAGCATCGTAAAGATATTTGTTCACATAATATATATTATTTTCTGTTTATAGTCACTGATATAGCGATGTCCAAGGTGGTTAGGGAGCGCAAATGACATGGAAAAGAAGAAACAAATACAAAATAGTGCAATATGTCTACAACTTCAGGTAAGGAATCCAAATTTCATTCATCCAATGAATTAGATACGTTGGGCGCCAAATAATCTGGGCTCGATGCCAAACTTTCTTCTCCCAAATAATGCCTCGTGATAAATTATATTCTGCACTAAGCAGAAGCACAAATCGCGATGTTTTACTTGTACATTCTCAGCCTTACACCCTTTATGTGGCAGGGAATTGTGAGATTATTATAAAGAAAGGTCACTCAGAGTTTGTATAAGATAAGGTTTGTTGTTTATTGAATTACAACAAAATAACCAGAAACATCACAAGCAAAATTGCAAAGATAATAAGATAATTTGTAAGCTAACAGCTAACAGTTAACAGTAAGCTAACAATCCGACTATGCAGAGATTATTATTCAGTATGCCTGTCATACTCACGAACCCAAAAGATAGTATGATAAGTCACGCCAGTCTCATCTAGGTCTCGTCTCAGTGTGGTTTTCCACTTCGGTTCTGGTCAATAAGGTGTCACGCTGACCTTATACAGTATTGTGTGTCTATTGTTTACTGCGTACGTGATGGACGAGTGACATGTGACCTTCTTCTGTGGCTACTGTCGTGTGTTACTGGCATTTACAGTTTGTCCACAGCGTGTTTACAATTCAAACAACTTCTGCTTTTATGCGTCTGTACCTGTGTCGCAACGACATATGTCTCAACACTATATCCTGGCCACTTCCTAGCAAAACAAAGAATCATAGCTGCAGAAATTCTAGTAACCAATATTATTTCTAAGGCAAGTAAAATAGCTAATATTCTGACAGTATGCTCTAAGCTGTACTAAGACATAAGATTATACTATATATGTACCTGTAACCTATAATAATTATGCTATATATATTGTATGCTACCTGTAATCCATAACACTTGGACATCGCTATATAACCTGTAGTAGCACCTATAATATTTATATATTTGAATGCCTATTTAGCACTGCAAGATAAGTAAAAGCAAGAATTGCTAAAACACATCAGAAATAAAAAAAAATGTCTCACAACACATACAGAAGGACTAGATCCACAAAGCCTCATTAAATCTGGGCACATGAAAGGATGTTTTCTAAAAACAAGAACCACCGTTAGTTTCCTTGAGGTGAATCCATGTCCACAAAGCTAATTATATGAAAAAGCAACATCCAAACTAATTTTGATTTGTATAGGCATAACATCATATTACAAACCATTAGCACATATGTGCATTAAACACATCAGCCCATATATGCATTAACATGCAATAATGCACATGCACGTTAATGAAAAAGGGCATACTGTATGTGCATTAACTAGTTATGTATCACGTATGTAGCATTGTAATAATATTATTTAAAAAAAAACAATGATATTGTATTTTGAAGTTCCCTCTCCATAAACTAGAAAAGTAATTTTTTACTAAGGAACCTATGGCACTCACAATTTTTTCTTCATGTTGCCAAGTGAATTTTATTTCTTTTTTTTAGCCAGTTTAAATTGCACAGATACTTCCACATATTTCACATCTTCTCTTGTTGTTTAATCCTAGCTGATTGCCTTTTCCTGTAATAGTGGGAAATGTTTTGTACACAAAACAATTAGAAATATAAAGTTTTTGAGTATGTGCCTTCTAAAATTGTGTTTATCTTGACGTGGTTAGTAGGCTCAAATCCTTGTTTTATTATACATGGCAAATTATGAAATCCCTAATTTGTTAAAAAAAAAAGATAATCTTTAGGGTTATTCTAGTAGCTCCGAAGTGTGACAAACTGCTTCTAAAATGCCATATAGAAGAGAATTGCCATGTTTTGCTATTCTGTAAGCACTTCTCGCATGTCCAATCCGTGTCTAAAGGACTTTTTAGAAGTGGTTTCACTCTGGCAATCCAATAATTTTGTCAAAAAAGCCTCCAACTTGCATTTTTTGTAGTAAAACTGTTATTCTAGTAGCTCATACTGTACAGTATATGCAAACTGATTCTAAAAACATGTATTTTGTTTATGCCACCTCAAAGGTGGCAAGATTGCTATTGTGAGCTATATCCAGAGCCTGAAATGTGGTTTGGCTGAGAGTGCAAAACACATTGTTAGATTGGGTATGGAGTTAGCACAACCTCAAGTCATTCTGCTTCTAAAGCAAGTAAAATCCGGGCATTATTGCTGTAAAACCATGTGGTTTGTCACTTTTTTTTTTTTAGAAGAAGCGATTTCCAATAGAGAATAGGGCTATTTTTCCATATTTTAATTACGCGACTTCTGAACATGTCAAGCCATGAGGTTTGGCAATTACAACTTCAGAGCTACTAAAATAGGCCCATTAGGATCAACAATGTATCATTTCCCAATAAAGGTATATGTTTAATAAGAAATCTAATAATCAGTATTAAAAATATGTCATGTATAGTTAGCTGTAAATTTTAATTTCACCTTACAGGCCTATTTTATATGACCAGAGAAAAAGTGTGGCGCTCAACACTAATGCAGTGAATAATTTAAATAGATATTTTAAAGTGATTAAAAGTGCATTAATTATAAAACAAAAATATATCAGGTGTCTAAAATATAACAAACGGGATAATTGTGACAAATCACTAGACAATATGTGATTATACAGTATGAACACAAGTTTAAATAATAGGAAAACAATTACTGTATTTCAGAAACAATTACTGTATTTCTTGTCAGGCTTAAGACATTTTGGTCAAAGTGTTGAACTAAATTTCCCTTTTTCCCGAGAATATATAGGTATTGCACTGTGTATTTTTGTCACTTTGGAAGTAGCTTTGGGCATCTTTTTGTTTTTTGTACTATACATTTAGCCATGCCCATTAGCACTCCTTTTGACACACACACACACACACACACACACACACACACACACACACACACACACACACACACACACACACACACACACACACACACACACACACACTTCTTCCGATACAACGGATTTCATCAGGGGATCCCCCTGATCGGAAGAAACGCATAGAGTCACGGGGTTTAACTGAGCTACGGTGGTGGAGTAGCTCATACGCCAATTGCCAGGAAGGGGAAGACATTACCTGAGTCGCATGCATTACGCAATACTGACTGAACTTGCTAGGAACCACAGGCTGCTTTTTCGGGTTGCCGGAGGGACGATCTACCGAGTGACACCAGCAGCAGTGCGGTCTGATGTGACGGAGCAAGCGGTCGGCGAGCAGGCTACACATTGGCGCATGGGCTTACCCATACAATGCTTTATTTGCATTGACAAATTGTGAGTGTGCATTTGTCGTGTTATTGTTATTAAAACTTTGTTATTGGATTTTACACATGGATCGCATGTTTTTCCTCATCTTTTTCCAATAGATACTGCTGGGAGTTTGTTGACCTCAAGGAAGAAGCAGCCCGGACTTTCAAAAATCCCTACAATGTTTACCCATCATTGGGTGAAAGAACATTTTTTGCAAATTTTTATTTTTTATTGTTTTGATATATATATATATATTTTTTATTTTGCATATTTTTATTTTTCACACTTTTATACTCACATCTTATTATACATTCACCATCAGAGTCCATACACCACATATATCCTGTTTTGACTATTTTTGGTGATTTGTTTGTTATTGGGAGTCTGCTGTGTGGCTGGTTACTATCATAGGCGCTGTCTAATTATATATATTATATATATTATATATATATATATATATATATATATGACAAACACACAAAAGGTATGTTGCTCACACTACATGTATATGTGGAAAATCCAGACCCAATAAGTAATATTGACTATCTTGGAATAAAAAATAAACCAAGTGAGCCTAGAGTAAATGGGAAACTGTAGGTGCTAGGGGATATCAATAATATTGAACACACAAAAGACTAAGACAATCCCCGAAAGCAGCACTCTAAATATACCACAAAATAACTGGTAACATAATACCAAAAGACCAGGAAACTAAAGTCAGAATAGAAAATCAATAGATTTTAATAGCGAGCAAAAAGAACACTAACATTTAAAAACATATACACACTAAGGGCAGCAAAAAATACAAAAAGACTGTGACTGACTAAAATTTACAAAGATCAATAATGCTGAAAAAAAAGTCAAAAGCAAAAAATGTGTCTGAACAATGAGCCTGATAACTATATAAAGCGACACAAAGAAAGCTGAATATTTCAAAATACCCCTGGTAAAGACCTTAGCTAAAAAGGTGTATAACTAAGCTTAGGGCATAAAGGGAGGTACTGTATGACATAAATAAACCTATTTACAAAAATAATGTACATAAGAAAAATAATAACTTAAACCAAGGGGGAGGCAAAGGGGAGACAAAATGAAAAAAAGACTCAAACCCTGAACAGCAATACAAAATATCAAAATAAAAAAAAGATGCATACAATGCCTGTGGTAGCTGCACAAAAGCAAGTAGGACACATGGCTGTAGAATCACAAAAAGCCAGTGCTGTTTGCACAAATGAAACAACCTAGAGTAAAGGTTCCATAGGAGATAATGTCTCCAAATAGCAGAGAAAATTATACTCAGCTGCCATATAGTGATGATGGAGTCAGTCCCACGGAGTTAAACTCCAGGATGTGTGGAAATAAGTCATACAGTCCACAGGAAAAGCACCAAGAGTCACGCCAACAAAATAATGAATAGCTGCCTAGAGTGGACACTCTACGCGTTTCACCCGTGGGGGGCTTCTTCCCGGAGTGGTAAAAGAGTAGTGGAGGCTTGCTGAGCTATATACTGTGTTCAATGAGTATCAGCGACGCCCTTTCCTGTTGGTGATCAGTAACGATGACGTCATTGGGAGGCGGCATCGTCTGCACAGGTGCTCTAGGGTAAGGCATTCAGAGCCGAGGCATCCTTGGATACTGCAATCCCAGCTGATCACATAGCAACTCAGCTGCACATGCGCATATGCTGCAGACTGAAGCGTCTGAGTGCAGGAGTCTTAGTGAAGTCATCCGAACATTGAAAACAGACAGAGGCAGGATTCATTAAATTCTGATCTGTACCGTGAAATTCAAAGATAAAGGCACAAAGATGTTAGACTACACATAGAGGGTTCTGCCTAACAAGATATAAGGCATGTATAAAAATGTAGCAGATACAAAAGCACCAAGAGTCAAGCCAACAAAATAATGAATAGCTGCCTAGAGTGGACACTCTACGCGTTTTACCCATGGGGGGCTTCTTCCCGGAGTGGTAAAAGAGTAGTGGAGGCTTGCTGAGCTATATACTGTGTTCAATGAGTATCAGCGACGCCCTTTCCTGTTGGTGATCAGTAACGATGACGTCACTGGTAAAATGTACACTTTCTTTTGTGAAAATCTTGGCAAAAACGGACATACTTTTAAGAGATTTGGTCATCCAGAAATATGGGTTTTGCAACACAGAGGCTCAAATACACAGAAGTCTGTTAACTCAGTGCTCCTATCTACCATTATAAAAATTGTTAATGTATGTTATTTCCTTGAGTTTAACTGAGACCAACGACGCTAATTATATACAAAAACAATTGCCGTTAGAGCCCTCATTAGACTATGACTAACACTGCAGTGGCAAGCTAATACCACTATAAAACACCTCAGAGGTAGCTACTAGTATCTCTGACTCGCTTTAGCGGCCATATTCTAATGAAGATGTAGGGTATATAGTTATTTAATATATACCTTGTATCTGCCATTACCTTTTTTTATTAACCCCATAGAAGCCACAGTTGTCATAAAAACAATCATGAGGCTAGTAAGGTAGCAAGGGTTAATAATAGACATTAACTTCCTTATTACCCATTATATGGCATTTCAGTAACACCTTTATGACATACTGTACAAGAAGTTAAATCCCCCAATTCCCCGGGTGGTCTTACTTTCCTCTATGGGGCACTTAACAAAACAAACTCCTTACCACTACCCCTCAAAAAACCTAGCCCATATTGGTTATTAGTGCTCCTACTCACAATTTACAATACCACAAAAAATAATCACATATTAAAGAAATACATGACAATGTTATTGTTATGTATATATGCAGTATGTGTTTGAGTATATATATATATATATAATATATATACATACAGTGGTTGACAAATCACCAAAAAATCTACTCGCCACACAAAAAAATCTACTCGCCACCTAGTACCAAACGTGTGCTGCTTGGGCCAATATTTACTCGCCCGGGGGTTAAATCAACTCGCCCGGGGCGAGCAAATGTATAGGTTTGTCAAACACTGTATATATATATATATATATGATATTATCACTGTCCTCTAGGGGCTAAACAGGGCAGCTATAGGACTTTTGCAGCACACAGAGTTAATCCTCCTTGCAATGGCTGTTCAGCTGTTACCTAATGAAGCTAATCGGCATGGTCTGAATAGTCAGGAAATGCTTTAAAAGACTGAAAGCTGCCATGCTCAAGGAGACCGTTTTCTCTCAGAGGGGGGGGGGGGGGAGGGGGAGACGGAGGGGCTCCCCAGCTAGCTACCGGAAGCTGGTTAAAGAAGCCATATATATATGTGGGTGGCTTGTTTAGACCTTCAAAATAAGACGGTGACTACAACCTCAACCACTAAACATATTATTTTCCCCAACCTATGTGTGTCTGTGTGTATTTCCACTCCCATTCTAACTCCCCAAACCAATTCCCGGTGTCAGCACTTTGGGTGAATCATTTTATCTCCCTGTGCCTCAGGCACCAAAAATATAGATTGTAAACTCATCTGGACAGGGACTGCCTCTGTAAAATTCCTACTGTATGTGGTGCGTACTGCACATTTTACTGTAGTTGTGACGCGCTTCGAGTCACATTGGGAAAAAAGTGCTATATGAAATAAACTTATTATTATTAATATTAAACTTATGTCACTTGTTGATGCTGGACTCTCCATTAATGGAAAGGATTGGTCTTGTTTTGAGTTTGAATACCTCGGCTGCAAGTATGACATGGAGGAAGTTCAGAGATGGTCTGTGTTTATTCTTCTGCTTATTTTTGTTTGACAATGGCTGCAGATTGCCTGGTACATATGGTCTGGTAAGGGTAGAACACTTTGCAAACAGAAGAGCTGATATTTTTTTTGCTAAATTTGAAAATATGCTTGTCTAGGGAATGTTGTCGCCCCAGCTGCTTTTCATTTTCTACTTACACAATCATCATTAATGCCTTCAACAGAATTATTATAATTTTCAAGTTCAAAAGAAGTATTAACTTCAACAGAACCATCCTCAATAACAGTATTTTTTCTGGTTGATAAATTATGGACTAAGACCGACAACAGGAGTTGTTGGATACAAGGTGTTTATAGTGTCGGAAATGTCAGAACCCATTGCTATGTTTTTTGTACTCTCCCCATATTTTTTATATAAAGATCCAGATTCAGACTAAGAAAAATGTATTTCTCTGACTCAGTGTGTGGTATATGGAATGTTGACTATTTTTGTTTTTTCACAAGTTGAAAATGAATACTTCTGTTTGTATCCAAGTTTGAAAGATATTTTTTGAACTTCTTCTTAAAGGGCCCTGCCTTAGTCTTTGGCAGTTGTTTTTTACTACTACTTGTTCTTGTAGTTAAATGTATTTATTTATAAAAAAATGTTTTACCAGGGTGTAATACATTGAGAGTTACCTCTCGTTTTAAAGTATGCCCTTGGCACAGAGTTATAAAAATACATGGTTACATTAAAAGAACAGTGTTAAACAGTCAATTCACAGCTATTTCATGGACAGATAGAGTTGGAAAATTGGGTACAGGGGATAAAGGGCTTGTGAATTTCAGATTGAAATAGAGCAGCTCTAACATCACTTCAACATCACCAAACATCAGCGAACTGACTGCCTTTGGGGCAATGCAGATGTACACTGGTGTGGTTGAGATTCTATGCAGCTGTGAACACAACGTTCTTTGTGTCCTCTTGGCTCATTAACATTTCAGTGGGTGGGGTTGACATTCCACAAAGTACACACAAATGTTTAACCTTAGCACGCTGGTCCTGTGCAGAGGGAAGCAGCTCTTGGGGAGCCCCATCAGGCTTTCCGCCTTTGGGGCAACGCAGATGTACACTAGGGTGGTTGAGATTCCACGCAGCTGTTCTGCATGGTACTGTTCTGTAGTCTTAGTCTTTGGTTGTAGTTTTTTACTACTACTTATAATACTTGTAATGAGATGTGCTGTAGACTGATCAATATTGGGAGAAAGATAGGACAACAGCAGAACAGTGCGCTGTTTTGTGCACTAAAATAAACAATAGGCTTTGTAGCTCCCAAACCACAGCCCGATGATGTAGGGAAAGTTGGGTATACCTGAATATTGTACATATAAACATAGTATTCAACAGATAAAATAAAACTAAGGATGTTAAACTTAGGTTACTGCACTTGCTGGCACACTCCCAGAAAATAGGGCATAAGTCCTGCTCTTTCTCACACTGTTGATTAAAAAAAAGGCAACTTCTCCCACTAGAGCATTGTGTATGTTCCTTCTTCAGAGTTATAACGGAAGTAATAACATTAGCTCCATTTGTTCATATACTGTGGTCTACTGTATATTAGTAGAGAGAGTTGAGAGACAGTTGAGAGTTGAGGTCAAGATGTGGTACCACTTCCGCTCATATATAAAAAAAAAGACTAACAAAAATGAAACTGAATGATTGAGAGTGTTTATACTAAACTAAAAACAAGTCAATTGATGCTATCAACTTCTCTATGCCTATTTACCTGATAAAATAAAATACAAAGGGGCTTAGTCTCAAAGCTCTAAAATTGTCAGTGCCAAACCAGGTAGTTTGGCATGTTCACAAGAAGTGGAATGAAATGTAAGAAATGTAAGAAGAAACGGTATTCTCTTTTGAAAAATCACAACTTCTTGACTGCTTCCATAAAAAATGACAAATGCAGGTTTTAACATGCAAATTGGTCGGATTGCCATTGCTTTAGAAGCAGAATGACCTAAAGGTGGTGCTAATTGCCTCCAGAGCCTGAAATAGAAGGAGGAGGAGACAATTTAGTAGTCACTGCTTCAATTCTATAGACATGCTTATGTAGCCCTGATTCCCCCTGTAACTAAAGGGACTACTGGTACTGCCTTAACCTGTTGGCTCACAGAGGGCCTGAACCTCTTCTGCCACTGGAAGCCTGGGGTGATAGTGCGATCTCCTTGGTGCAGCGCCTCCACCTGAGAGGGATCGCAGCGTAGCAGAATAGCACCTCACAGGAACAATGTACCCAGTAATTACTCACACAGGTATAACAGTATTTACTAGACACCTAATCAGCATGACAAATACAATGCAAAGCATACACTATGTAGATGGATATATTTATATCCCCGTAGGGTATTTCCCTTGTACTTGGGATGCAGGGGCACCAGAGCCCTAGTGTCCTTCCCACAATGTCACTCCCACCCAAGTATGAGGCAAAGCGCTAGCCTGTGGACTGTTGGTGCACTTGTTGATATACTTGCCCGGGGCTTCAGCACCCAGATGTAGCTGAACAGTCAACGGTCAGTCTGCTTCAATGATGCCTTCCACCTCCACGTGTGGTGGCCACCAGCAGGAGCATCCCACCATAAAGAGTCTCTGATACTGTGGCCTGAATCTGATCCTGGACAGTAATGTAGGTTAACTGTCACAGCGTGGAGTAGACACTGTGGCCCTGGCACTATGCAATACAGTGAAAGTGTCCCTACTTATGTGCTTCACTATACAGCTGCAGGTGCCTACTGTAGGCCGGGGACTAGCTTGGGCCTACAGGGGAAAGCTGGCCTAGTCCCAAGGCTACTGGCACCTGGGACCCTACCTCTCCTCTGTGTCCTGCTCTCGACTGGCGTGGTGTCCATGCACGCCAAATGTAACCACTTCTCTCCTCCGTGCTTCCAGGAGCCATAGTGGTCCTCCTGCCACACATGGCTAGCAGCCCCTGAAGTTGCTGGGACTTGTAGTCCCCTTGCTAAGCCTGCTCAGGATGGCCGCCACACTATCTAACCCTGCGCATGCATGAGGCTTCCATGCGCGTGCGCGACGAACTCAAGATGGCGGAGCTCCAGCGATCAGATCACCCCACTGGTGACACCTGCATACCGTAGCAACTTCCCCATGGAGCTGCCCCCCCCCCCCCTCGCACAGCCCGGAGGTAGGAGGGGGACCTGGCTACACGTATAGCAAAATTACAGAATACTATACTTTCACTTGTTGATATAAATTACATAATCTTAAACACCTAGCATAATATTTCAGGGGGAATCTCCTTTGTAAGGTCTGTATGACAACGTGAAAGCTGTAAGACATGCAAATGAGCACACAGTAAAATTTCCATTTTCTATATGCTTTACGGTGGAGGGTTTTTTGTCACTTTTTTTACCCATCATAACTTAACTAATGTATGGTGGATACCTATCCAAGCTTCAAATTACAAAGCCAGTATAACCAGCCTCACTCTGATGAGACCCAAAAGGTCGAAACAGCTGTCTGTGCGTAGGTTTACTGACTATGCATCTTAACCCAGGCTGTGCTGAAAAGCTGTGCAATTAAGCAAGCATAAGCTTATAGGGGTCCATAACAAATGGATTTGAAGCAAAAGGTGGTACTGTGTGCTCATTTGCATGTCATTTCCCAGAATCCCTTGCAGCAGTGGAAACACTGTATGTTGGGCAATAATGGTTAAAGGCAGGCTTGCAGACGGTCTAAGACATGCAAATAAGCACACAGTAATATTTCCATTTGCTATATATAACACTCTTGTTACAGTATAATGAGACATACCTCTGTTTCAAGTTCATAACAATAGATATTGATATACATATTTTTCATAACAAAGAAACCATCATGAATAGATACATCCTCTAGTCTAATTCCAAATATTATGGTTGCCCAGTTACACCTCGATGTTAGTGTAGCACACACGTATAAAAACACATATGTTAAAGCAGATGGAATATCATCCTGGGAGAATGAAGTACTGTAAAGAACTGCAGAAAGCAATAGAAATCTAAACACAATATAAACATTCTGCAGAGGGAAGCCATTCATATTAATCTAAGATACAAAGGGAACTAGTCAGTACAAGAGATGATGACTATCCAGAGGGGGCATAAGTGATGGATATCATTTTTGGCATTTCACTTTACGGCACTCACTGCACTTCCTCTATCACAACCGACATGGTCTTGCTGAAGGGGAATGTCCCTATTTGAGATTATCATAGTCAGATAAAGCAAACTAAGAAGTGTTGCTCATTCATAACAACTAGAGCCACCATTTGTAACACATATATCCAATGTCACGTCCCGCATCTATAAAATAAAAACAACCATTCGATGCTCCAGCACATACAGTATGTCATCTATTTGCTGAGTGCCCCTGCGGTCTGCAGTACGTGGGGATGACAACTACTGTAGACCACTTAAAAGAAGGTTGTATGAGCATATACATAATATCAGAAAGGGCCTCATTACTCATAATGTGCCCCACCACTTTATGCTATACCATAATCAAAATCCCTAGGGACGTAAGTGTGTGGCAATAGAAGTTTCAACTTGTAATTGGAGAGGTGGTGACCAAACAAAACAGCTGGCCAAGAGAGAACTATACTGGATCTATGAGTAACAAACAATGGTCCCTCAGGGATTAAATGTTGATTTCAGTATAGTTCCTTGTTTGGGTGAATACCAGCTTGGTCTTCTAACTATGGATAACAACTAGAACCTCTAGTTTTGAGGTTAAGGTTGACCATAGGTAATACAATTCCTTTCTGAGTATCCGTCTTTTTCCGTAGGTTTTTTTTTCTTTTTTTCGCATGTCTTTGCAATATTGTTCTCTGGTCATTATGAGACCAACTATAAATTTGGTGGTCCTAATACCAGTCTCTGTCTAGCCTATTAGTTCTCATGCAGCGATCTAGGGCTCAAAAGTTCTTTAGATGAGAATAACCCTTCTATTTTTTCTAGATGATATCAGAGCAACAAGCATTAACAGGTATCTTAGTAGATACTTGTCTGTGGTCGGTTAGCAGCACAAGGAGAAATATTATATCACTAATATTATCCTAATATATGAAGAAATGTATTAATTATTGAAAAATATTAATAAAAATAATCAACACAAATAAAAAATTAAACACAATTTTTTAGATATTTGTACTGTATGTGTTCCTAAAATGGTAATGGAGCATTTAGAATTCTATGGTTAAAATATAGTGAAAATATGCGCAATATATGTTAGCCCATGAGAACATGAGAACATGAGGTTGCGTTATGAGAAACTTGAGAGCATAAATAAACAAAGTTAGGATTAACTAAATGTGGTTTATGATATGCAGAATTTTACCACAAGTCACAAAATGTGTTTATCTAGTAGCAAACAATATTGAATATTCATACTAGAAAATATATTTAAACAATTATGTATTTTAAACAGAGATTAAAATATCAATATATGGTAACATGTTTGGTATATGAGTCATAAACAAATGTTAATTACTCATTGAAGGTGAATTACTATAGCAAAAAAAACTTCTGCAGTAGAGTTAAAATTTATAGAGTTATTTAACTTTAACTTTGTCAATAGTCAATTATTATGTTCCTAATATAGGGTATTTAATAAGTATTTTACTGCATATATGTAAATGTTTATTATATATGTAGTTGATAGAGGTTTAGGAAGGAAATAGAAAGTATAGAAAAGCATGTTTTAATTGGCAAATGAGATCACATGTTTTGCTTTAATGTGAGTAAGTGATGGGACTACTTAAAGCACTGAATAGATCTAACTCCTATACACCATACCCCTGACGAAGCGGAGTAATATGTGAAACACGTAGGGTGGAGTTTGCCATATCCTTAAATCCGCATGAACAGAGTAGCCTTGATGTGCAATCATTCCCCATAGAGAGTGACTCGGGGCCAATCACTGCATACCCGGAACCGGCTTGTTCTTACCATCGGCTCTCGCGAGAGAGCAAGCATGCGTCCAGGACAGCTGAGACTCCGATACAAGTAGAAAGGGAAAGAAGCCAAGTAAGCATCTTGTTGTCCACCAGAGGATCCACCCACCCCAGCGGGTCTGCAGGACATGACGTTAGGATTCCAGAGGCGGTCGTTTCTGATGAAAGGCAGTTCCCTGTGATTTCACAGTATTCAATGCGCAGTGGAACAAAAACAAGAACAACAGCGAAACGGCAATAGTGAAGTATATCAAGATAATTTATCTAATTCATAAGGTAAGTAATCTACGTACATCAGGTATAAAGAACATGCGCAGTATATGGATTAACATAATCGTTACCACACGGTGGAACAGGAGAAATAGGCTGGAACGGAATCCTCTGGTAAGTAGTAACAGGCGGTATTAGGACGTCATCACTGCTCCTCAAGGATGGTGGTTGGATACACGATTAGTCCATCCGAGGGTGCACGTCTCTTTTCCGGGAAACCTCTCCAGTGAAGATGGTAACCTGAGTCCCGAGCGGGTTGCTTCCAGGAGTACAAATCAGTCCAGTTTAGATCTTTCGCGTGCATCAATTGCACAGTGATAGTCCATCAGACCCGAATCAAACAATATCAAAAGAGTAACTGTAAAACTGTTAAACTGGCATATAGGAAAGTCCTAAAGCTAGTAGAGTGTGCAGCACTATCCTACCACGCATAACCGGCATTGTCAAAAGAAGTTAGCATGGAGCAGCAGCTCAAGGTATATTACGTGTCCCAGAGAGGGGACAGACCAGGGGATCCGGCCTACAGCACCCACTCCTACGCGTTTCAGCGAGATGCCTTCAACTGGGAGTTGTGGGGTAGGCAGAATAAGTTAGAAGCTTAAAAAAGATTTCAATCGCGCAAAAAAAGTGCCGTGAACAGGTGTTAATAATAAACTCTCGATTATCTAAAGTGTTTCCTGTGTTGTGTTCGCATATCTGATCACTCGCGCAAATGCGTAATGACGTCATAAGTAGAAGCCTAAAGTGACGGAGCGTCGCTAGCCCTAAGTTCTCATTGAACTGGCAAAAGTTTCCCTCATATGAACTACTGCGCATGCGTGGCCAAACGAGAAGAATGTTAAAATGTATGGCCTCTATGCGCTTCAAAGTAAGCTGATGCGCATGCGCAGGGCTTTGTTAATAGCCCTGCATTTGAAGGGAAAGTGACAATGCTAACCCAAATACCTCAAAAAACTAACAAAATTGAATAAAGCACAGGAAAAACACCTCCAATATCCCAAACATAACTTAAGATAGAAGGTATATGTAAATATAACTGTAATGTATCGGTAAATCCATTGGATAGATAGGATGCTAATTACATAATTATAGTTTACAAATCCAATACAAAAAACGTATAAGAGTATAGAAGTATGGAAATACTTGAAAGGTGATTCTCCCTCACAAAAGTAAATCTAATTAGCATAGATATATATACAGACATAATTACATTCCTATAATTATAGGCATATCAGTAAGAGAGAGATCAGCAGGCATCATCTCGTTGTTATGAACAAATAATACTCGAAGAAATATCTTTTGCCACAAATACGGGCTAATGAATCACATAGTCACATAGAAGAAATGCCAGTATGAGTTAAGTCCTTCTTGTGAAGTTTTGTCCTGAATAAACAGATGCAAATGATGATAGCAGTAGATCCAGAATCCATACGAGGATGGTCATACCCAGGATCCTAGAGGCAGACAAGGGGAAGAGAAAAAAAAAAGAAAGAAAAAGGATGGGGGAGAGAGATGTGTTTTAAGAAGATTTTAGCTACCTATCCATCTTTTTGGATCCATCTGTTCTCATAATGATATCTAGACCATATCAAATATAGATTTAATCTAATAACAGAATTCTAATTGAATATGGGAGGATACAAGGGGGAGAGAGAGCGAAAAAGAAAATAGATGATGGAAGGTTACAAAAACATAGAGAAGCCCAGGTAGTCGTTCAGACCTTGTGGAATCATAGGGTCCATCTGGACTATCCACCTGGACTCCCTACGCAATAAAGCCCTCTCCAAATCACCTCCCCGAATTCCTAAACTGACTCTCTCTATGGCGAAAGTCTTCAACACAGTATAATAAAAAAAATGTGTTGTATAGTGCTCTAAGAAAAAAACTGTAACTGCAAAGAATTGTTGGGTGTGTGACAACCCTTGTATAAGTAAATGTCTAGAAGGATGTAGCCTGGTTTAGAAATGATCCCACTCAGCACAGTAGTAAGGATAAATCATTTGCACCCGCCTGAGACCAGTAGAATAAATATCCTATTTGCTTGAAGACATAAGGGGTCAAACTGGAACAGACTCACTTGGGATATATGCAGTGATCGTCCTGTTTGTAGATCCAGTGGCCCAGGGTTGAATGTGCCTCCGTCAATGAATAGACATCAGAAGGGAAAACGGGAAAAACGGAGCACCATATCCTGCAACAAAAGAAAAACAGCCATCAGGAAGCGTTCCCATATAATAAGCCAATTTAATGGAATCAGGTTAAATACAGCACACACCAACGCGTTTCGGACTGTAGATAGTCCTTTATCAAGGTGAATACACATATCACATACACAATACAATTTATACAGAACCTGGCATGGCGGGAACCAACCGCAACCACTTCCGGGTTGGTCACCTGACCTGTGACACAAGCTACCGGGAGGTGCAGCATGAAAGCATGACCATATCCGACGTAAACATCATCGCGCAATAGGACCTGAGGTGCCTGGTGTGAACGTCCGTGAGGAACGCGAATTACAGGCATAGCACTCAGAGTCCAGAGACAGAGTAGCGCATGACGTAACCACGTCGAACGGCACGTGAAGCATCACAATGCATCATGTTGCTAAGCTACCGGCCCCTGTTAGTTTGGAGGATAAAAAACTTTATTTAAACTGCAAACAATAAAATTACTAGAAATACGAAAATATTAAAAATCAAGAATAGAAATTAAAAACAATTAATTAACCAAAGCAACCTCAAATATTGGGTATCTTTAAATCGTGACACATTTGTGCAATGTTTGTGAGGGTTAGGAACAACTTGATCACATAATTATAACAAAATAATAAGGATAATGTAATGAACATAATATAATGAATCTTTTGTATATTATACATTGTACATACAGTTGTTCTAAACCTTCTGTAGAGAACATAGAAATGGCTACATTTAATAACACTTTCCAAAATTCACTGAAATAATTAATCATATAAGTCATTATTCAATAACAGTAATTTATGAAATGTTTATGAAATGTTATTAACAGATGTTAATTGAAATATTTTGTGCTAATGCCTTTTTTTTGCAGAAGGAGGTTAAGGGTGTCGGATGGCAAAACAATCATGTATCAAAAAGAAGGGATCCTATATCCCAATCGGAATTCAAACCATTAGGGATACGTGTTTGTAGACTAAAGATCCAGAAAGTTCTCTTCTATTGAGGATATTCAATCTATTGCCTCCCCTGATGGGGCACGGCACATGTTCGATACCTAAAAATTACATATTGTTCACTTCACCCATGCTACAGTTACTGAAATGGAGGGAAACAGGATGGTTGATATCCTTTTTAATAATCAACCGAAGGTGTTCTAGTATACGCACCTTTAGACACCGAATGGTTCTTCCTACGTACTGTTTTCCACAACCGCATTTTAACAAGTACACCACATGTGTGGTATCGCAATTGATAAAAGAATTTATGTGGTATTTTTTACCTGTTTTATTAGAAAAAAAATCAGAATTACATGCCATATACTTGCATGCTTTCCATTTTGAACAAGCAAAACTGCCCTTAGGTAAATTCCTTAAAGGAACATTAGACAAGGAAAACAGACTAGGAGAGACATAATTTGCAATAGTTTTTGCTTTTCTAAAAACTAGTTTTGGTCCTTCCTCGTAAATGGAGTGTAAGTTGGATCTGCAGCTAACACTCCCCAATGCTTCTTCACTATTTCCCTAATTTGATTCGCTTGATTGTTATGTTGAACAATAAAATAGGGGGAATTTGAGTGTGTTGTAAGTTGTTGTTGAGATTTATTTAATAAAGCTGATCTGTCTGTATTAAGAACTTCGCAAAACGCTTTGTCTAAGTCCCTTCTTTGGTAACCTCTGGCCTCAAAACGCTCCATCAGATCTTTGGATTGTATAAGGAATTCATCCTCATTTGTACATATTCTTCTTAATCTAATGAGCTGGCCTTTTGGTATTCCTTTAATTAAGGATTTGGGGTGGCAGCTGTCAGCCCGCAAAAACGTTTTACGTGCATTTAATTTACGGTAACAGTGGTAATAATATTTTTATTCATATCAATGGAAAGTGATAAATCTAAAAAGTGAATGTGATAAGGGTTGTGATTGACAGTGAATTTTAAATTAAATTCATAGTTATTAAGATAATTAGTGAACAAAATAAGTGAGTGCTCATCCCCATTCCAAACAAAAATAAGGTCGTCAATATAACGCCTATAAAAAGTGATAAAGTGTCTATAGGGATTCTTATCTCCAAACACGTGGACCGACTCCCACCAACCCAAAAATAGGTTGGCATAGGATGGGGCAAAACTCGTGCCCATGGCGGTACCACGTGTTTGGAGATAAAAATTCCCATCAAACATAAAATAATTGTGTGTTAGTAGAAACCAAATTGCATTTAAAATAAATGTGCTTTGTGCTGGTGAAAGATCCGATTGTTGTAAATAAAATCTGACAGCTGCCAACCCGTGCTCATGCATTATGACTGTGTACAAGGAAGTAATATCCATTGTAAGCCAAATAAAGTTTGTTTCCCATCTGATGGAGTCCAATTGGGCCATTAGGTCACCGCTGTCCTTAATGTATGAAGGCAATATTTGAACAATTGACTGCAAAAAATGATTAACATATCTTGAAACACTATCTCCCAAAGATCCAAAGCTAGAGACAATTGGCCTCCCAGGTGGGGAGACCAATGTCTTATGGATCTTTGGGAGATGGTGGAAGATAGGGATAACGGGATAGGGACGAAATAGGAATTCCAACTCCTTAGCATCCAAGGCACCCAATATAGAACCTTCATCAAGAAGAGTTCTCAATTCCTTAATAAAGGTTGTAGTAGGATCGCCTCTAAGTGATACATAGGAGGAGTGATCATTCAATTGACGCAGTGCCTCAGTTTTATAATCAATTTGATTGAGCACAACAATCGCTCCCCCCTTATCGGCACCTTTGATCACCAAGGACCTGTTTGCCTTCAAAGCATTTAATGCCACTCTTTCTCCCTTTGTAAGATTATCTAATCTTTGATGTAAAGGCATAATAGAAAAAGTGTAGCCCTTAGCCAAAAGAGACAGATCGCGTTCTATTAACTGTTCAAATGTAGTGAGACAGTGACCCTTCATGTGCAAGGGATAAAAAACAGATTTGTTCCTAAGGCCTGAGGACCGTCTGCCTAGAAAGGAAGAGGGAATATCCATGTCATCAGTGTTTTCAACAATAAGATCTTTCATATCTTGTAAACAACAATGTTCATGAAAATTCAAGGTCTTAGTCTCTGAAACATCATCACATATATTTGTTGAATAAACATCCTCAATATCTACATTTGTACTAGGCTCAACAACATTCTTCTGATTGTAAAACCTTTTGAGAGTAAGCTTACGGATGTACTTGTGGAGATCAATAGTAGTTTCAAACAACTTAAAGTCACTACAAGGAGCACATTTTAGACACTTGTTTAGCACAGATAACTCATTCTGGTCAAGGGTAATATTTGAAAGATTAATAACTCCCGTTTGTTCAATTAGAAGTTCTTTTTCCGCTTCTGGGGTTTTTTATGTTTCCTTTTTTGGCCCCTCCTTGTGCGTCTGTAGTGACCCTGTTTTTTGACCCGAAGAAGATTCTAGATTCATATTCAGATTCCCTTTGATGTTGTTGATTGGAAGATTCTCCCCTCCCTCCTCTTTCTCTCTCTCTCTCTCTCTTTCTCTCTGTGTTCACTCTGTCTATCAGTCCAGTTTGCATGCATGCTCCTATGATTTGATGATCCTTGTTATTGAGCAGTCCAGTAAGGAAATCACGCGCCTTAAAAAAGAGATACAGGTGATTAACAACAAACACGGTGATACACTTGCTTTAGATATCTCTACAAACTGGACTGATAAAATACAGACGACAATCGATTTATACCGTGATAGTCTCACCAAGTATTAACGGGAGAAACTCAAACAGGTGACCAGTGATTACCAGGACAAGAGAGTATACAGATGGCTCCTGGGACTGCACGAACCAGGCACTGGAAGAGGTGGTCGGAGGAGAAACCCTCCGCGGTCCAAAAGAACTCCCGGTACCGGCGCCGGGTACAACACCAGCGACACAGATGCCTTGGATGCCCCAGACGGAACACATCTGGAGCCTTTTTTAGGATCAGGCACAGAGACAGCACACAAACCGCCCATACCGGACTCTGACGTAGGCGAGCGGTCCGGCGAGGCGGCAGGGAGCGTAAGGTACCTAGAAAGGGAAGCCAAGAAGGGGAGATGGCGTCCAAAGACAAGGATGAGGTAATCTTCAACCTTTCCAACCATCTACTGACAACTGCAGAGACGAGCATACTGCAGAAGGGACTGTCATTTGTCCCCACAACCTCCCAAGATCCCTTCCTATGGGAAGTTGATATGTATAAACTTGACCGACAACTGCGTCTCAAGGACTTCTTTCATTCAAGTATTGAACAGACACAGTGCACTGGTAATAAATTCAAATCCAAGAGCACCTTTGATCCAACGGTAGCTAATCACAGCAGTGCTACCTTAATGGGGCTTTTGGGTAACGACACTAGGAGACAAATCAAGACTCACAAGAAAAGCTTTTCTAACCTGACAGTTGCAGAAAAAGACGCTATCAAGTCTTTGAAGTCCAATAAAGACATTATCATCAAACCAGCCGACAAGGGCGGTGGCATTGTGGTCATGAATTATGGTGACTACAGGGCAGAGATCGAGAGGCAACTGATGGACACCAATTACTACAAAAAACTACAGAAGGATCCCACCCCAGGCTATAAGACAGAAATAGACTCCATCATCAGGCTTGGTGTTAACAACTTGTGGATCTCTGAGGAGACTGGCTCTTTTTTAACCCAGGACCACCCCTTGACTCCTGTGATATATGTGCTACCTAAAGTGCACAAGTCCATTATAAATCCGCCAGGCAGACCAATTATTGCTGCGAGAGGTTCCCTTTGCCACCCACTCTCCCAATTTGTTGACTTTTTGTTACAACCAATGGTCATCAATATGACATCATTTGTCAAGGACACAACGGCCTTTATCAACAAACTGGGCACCATCACCTTTGATATTACCAACATGCTTTTGGTTACGCTGGATGTCTCCAGTCTTTACACCAATATTCCACATGGTGAGGGACTGGAGGCAATCAGGGAACATCTCTCCAACTATTCGGAGTATGATGTCCACCTACTGAATTCATCCTACTGTTGATTGAAGTTATTCTTCATAAAAACTTTTTTAGGTTTGAACGCGACTTCTACCTCCAACTTACAGGGACAGCCATGGGTTCCAACATGGCACCTGCTTATGCTAACCTATTCATGGACAGTTATGAACAACTACATATCCTAAATGATGCACAGTTTGCGGTAAACATTGTCCACTATACCCGCTACATTGACGATATATTTTTGATATGGGGAGGCAATGAGGATGAACTAGCACAATTCATTTCATACTTGAACACGATCCCATCTACCATACGTTTCACGGTGAACCATAGTTTGGGCAGTATTTCATTTCTGGATACCGTGGTCTATAAAAAACGTGGATTACCTGCAACTAAAATCTTTCAGAAACTACAGATAAAAACACCCTGCTCTGTGCTACGAGCCATCACCCTGAGCCTCTCAAACGAGGACTACCCTATTCCCAGTTGCTGAGGGTTAAGCGCATCACTAGCGATCCAGCTCTAGTAGAGGGTGCTTTATGCCAAATGGCCAATAGGTTTCTTGACAGGGGATATCCTAGATCTGAAATTGATATAGCCCTCACTAAAGCTAGGGGCGTGGATAGGAATTCTCTCCTCACACCACACATTGCGGAAATTAAGACCAGCCGCATTAACATCAGTAGTACTTTTACCACCGCTTCTAATGTGATCAAATGGAGTATTAGAAAGAACTGGAACATCCTGAGCACTGATCCCAAAATAGGCGATTTCTGTCAGGGAGCACCTAGGATGTGCTATCGTCGGGGTAGAAACTTGAGGGACAATCTAGTGGAGGCTGATCCTTCTAACAAATATGCACCTACTACAACATGGTTACATAAAAAACCTGGTGTATATAAATGTCATGGTTGTATTAACTGTGGCTTTTTACAGACTGGCCAATCTTATGCCCATCCACACACTGGTAAAACAATACACGTCAAAACACCCATGAACTGTGAGACAAGGTTCGTCGTGTATTTCATCATGTGTCCGTGTGGGCTTTATTACATAGGCAAGACTAGCCGTATGTTGAAAGAACGCATGGCTGTTCATAGATCTACTATCAGGAAAGCACTGTTGGACTCAAGCACAGTGGAGGATTACAAATTGCTCCCGGTCGCAAGACATTTCAAACAAGAAAAACACAGTCTGTCGACATTAAGGTGTATGCCCATCTTACAAGCCGATAATTCATCTCGAGGAGGTGATCGCAATAAACTTTTGCTGCAATTGGAGGCTAAGATGATCCATGACCTTAAAACCATGTCACCGTTTGGTCTTAACGAGGACTTCAGACTTGGATGCTTTATTTAATAATGTTATCATTGCTTTATTTAATAATGGCTGTATTTTATAATGTCATTATTGCTACATGCTATTTCCAGTGTCCCCCCCCCCCACCCCTCCTCCCCCCACTGTTATGATCATGATGCTGGATGATTAGCCCTCCTCCTTTCTGCCTTTTTACTCATTTCAGTTTCCCTGACTTGTGGCATTTTCTTTTGGCACTATCCTCATTATGGACCTGCACGGTTTTGACCCAGATGCATCTCTGACATGTTACTTATCTCTAACCATGTCTTCCTATCCCTGCTTCCCACCACCCTCCTTCCCCTTTTACCCTTTCCCCCTTCCCCCTGTTGCCATCCCCCTCCCTCCCCCCCGCCCCACACACCCTCCCCTTTCCCCTTCTCCCTGCTATCCCTTTGCCCAGCTGGTATGTATGCACTTTAGTGGTGTTTGTGGCATCTTTATTGTATACATGTGATTCTGCCTGCAGCCTCTACTTCCATGTGCTCTGTAGCTGCTGTCACAGAGCGCTCTGGCCCGCCCCCCTCCCTTCACTGCTCATTCCTCCCTCCTTCCTGTTGCCTGTCATTGCGAGGCAACCCAGAACTTGAGCACCACACATGCGCAGTAGAGCCCGTTCCTGTGGCTGAGGGGGGTCTCCCATAGTTTCCCTAGTTACCCATGATGCTCCTTACTGCAGTGAGCACATGAGATAGACGCCAGGTGATGACGTCATCTGTTGCTCACCAGAGGAGGTTGCAGTTACACAGGTGTGTGCAATTTTGTTTTTAATTAAGGCAGTAAGTTATGGATATATATTGGTGGTTATGGTCTATCTGTGGTAAGCACTCCCTTGATAAAGGTCCTGTTTTTAGGACCGAAACGTTGGTGTTTTGTGCCTGCTTTACTAATACAATTCTTTTTGCTAATAAGTGTGCTGTCTCTTCCTTGCTGTGCCTACTTTGGATTCCCTGGATTCTCTGGTCTGCCTGGTAAGGAGCCTTTGATTATATTCATTCATATGGGACTAAGCACCTGTCTTCATCTGTATTTGTGTGCCATCTGCTCTGTTACCTATATATATATAATATATATATATATATATATATATATATATATATATATATATATATATATATATATATATATATGTATACATTTATATCAACGATATCACACATGGATCAGGCGCTTTTTCTTCTTTTCATATATATATATATATATATAAAAGGAAAAAAGGAGGAGAGAGCGCACGGCCATAGCGTAAAATTGTAAATTTAATGAGGGGAAGGGGAGGAGGGGGTAAAAAATGCACTTACAAAAGTACAATAAAATCAAGCATTGCGGTTTAAGGCCCTGTGCAGGCGGGAAACTTTCTGGATCCACCAATTGGGCACTTTAAGCCCGGGTGGACTTAATTAATGCCTGGATGTGAGTACATTTGTATAATGGTTCATTGGACGTCTCTTCCTGTTAGACTTCCTCTGCCCTCTGCCATCTTTTGTCTGGATCTCTCCTCGGGGTTTGTCGTAGGCCCCCTCCCCTCCCCCCCCTCCCTCTCCCCCCCATCCCCCCTCCTTTCCCCCCCCGTCCCCTTACCCCTGCTCCCAGTCCGGAGTTTGGGTTATATTTAATTTAAAGACATTTCAATTTATATATTTTGTATTAGACATTCATATGGGTTTATTGGGTTAGAATATTTAATATTTAATATTATATATAATAAAAATCACATATTTAAGCACACCTTAGTCACACTCATCAAGCACTTGGAGCTAGCTCCATCCCAATGATGTACATGTTTATAAATGGTAGTATAAAAATAATATTATCTTCACTAGTAATTGAGAATAATATAATATGTATGAGTTCACCTATTTGCACCTGTACACTGACTCATAAACACTCATTTATTACACATATTATGTTTATTCACATTAGTATTAATTTCCTTCCTGATACCTTGCTTTGTTCGTGGCTTATAGACTCCTAACATTAATGTTCTTTAATTATCCTATTATGTCTGTATATTCGCAGGACATAGGCTAGCATGGAAACTATCCATCATAAAGGGTTAACTATCTGGTAATTTATGGTTTTGACTGCTCTTGCGAGTATTTAAAGTCTATTGTATATGGAAAATATACTTATTTGCTATACATGTATGTTTCACATATTGTTATAGCTCTGATATATTTGGGAACTGTGTTATCACGATTGTATACCACAAAGGGGTTTTTTCACTGACCCATATATTTCTAGATAACTAAATAGTTGCTTAATTTGTTTTTAGAATTTTATTATGGTTTCATGATGAGTTTAATATCTATTTGTTTAATTAATGTGATATTATGTGATATGTATGTTCCCCTTAGATTCACCATCTGCGGTTTTATCTGCTTTACTTTACCTCCTATACTCTATCTCCTCCAATTCTTATAGGTTTTAATATGTAATAATACAATAGTGGAATAAATACCTGGCGCATACAAATAATGATATTAACAATACAATATAATATATTATAAAGGATATATCAGTGAAGTGAAGTCTTTTCAAAGTCAATAAGTGAAATGGACTCTGTCCTTGATTTGGGTAGAATAAAATCACTCTTCTGCAGCAAGTGTGTTCCTATTGATTGAGACAAAAAACAGAGACACCACATTGCGCAGTATTGACTTAACAGTAGATGATGTTCTCCCCTGTATGCCTCTAAATGAAATGCCCACTTACTAGATATAAAGTGGGTCTCGTGCAGTTGAGAGAATCTGTATCTTTGTTTCTTCAAATCCAGACGTTCACAGGTTAACCCGAACCCCACGTGTTGATTCTGTCTCTCCTGGATCCTTGAAGAAACTCCATCTCTGGAAGATGTTTTCTCTTTCTGTGCTGCTCTCCTGTATGTGTCTCCAGAAGTTCCGTGAGTTTAAAAACAATTCAAACGCCCGACCCGGCTGTCCCACAGCACACCCCAGTCTCTGTCAGCTCCTGCCTCTGGTCACGTGTGTTTCGCGCTATCCAGACTTGCGCGTGCTGACGTCACGGTTCAATGAACTGACCGGAGAGAGGATGAGAGTCCTGATTGACGTTCACTTTAGGCTCCTCCCTACGCGTTTTGTGACGGGGAACGTCACTTCGTCAAGGGATTGTGGAGCCTATGCAATCCCTTGTACTTATATAGCTCATTCTTAATTAACAATTAAACAATTAAAGACAGCACAGATGCATTTACTGCTGATTTGATTGCAGTGGGGTAGAAAAACATCTTGGTGAATTACATTGCAAATAGAATTCAAATGCATTGTCATAGCTAATGTTGATTAATATACAATAAATGAATATGACAAATGATATAACAAATAAAATACGTTACTAATAAAAAGAGGAATAGGTTATTTAAAACAATATTCTCAAATGGTAAACAGTTATGAGTGATCTGACCTCTACAATGTGTGAATGAGTGAGGGAGCTCTCATAGGAATGAAGCTAAATCAAAGTCTATATTTAGACCTTTGGGGGAGAGCGTTTTTAAAGTGTAAATCCAGAAGCTCTCTTGCTGAGATACCTTCTGTAATCTATCACCTCCTCTAATCCCCACTTTTGGGCTATCAATCCCTATGCATGTAAGACCCTCTGGTAACATGTTGTGATGTATCTTAAAGTGGTTTGAAACACTATGTGTCTCCAAACCCTTTTTGATATTATACACATGTTCCGCGAATCTTCTCTTAAGGGGTCTTCCCGTTCTCCCCACAGGGGCACTCCAAAAGATACACACAAAAGCTTGTTTTACAAGTAATAAGACTTTGGATAGTATAACTTTTTCCAGTCACTTTGGATGTAAATCCTTTACATTTTTGTCCAAAACTACAGCCTATACATTTTTTGCAAGGATAGTAACCCTTAAGATCTCCCAACCACATATTAGGACCCTGGTTCTTTTTTGGGCAGCTCGGAGCTAGTTGTGATTTTAAATTCTGGGATTTTTTGTAAACAATTTGTGGTTTACTTGGTAAAATGGAAGATTCGCGGAACATGTGTATAATATCAAAAAGGGTTTGAAGACACATAGTGTTTCAAACCACTTTAAGATACATCACAACATGTTACCAGAGGGTCTTACATGCATAGGGATTGATAGCCCAAAAGTGGGGATTAGAGGAGGTGATAGATTACAGAAGGTATCTCAGCAAGAGAGCTTCTGGATTTACACTTTAAAAACGCTCTCCCCCAAAGGTCTAAATATAGACTTTGATTTAGCTTCATTCCTATGAGAGCTCCCTCACTCATTCACACATTGTAGAGGTCAGATCACTCATAACTGTTTACCATTTGAGAATATTGTTTTAAATAACCTATTCCTCTTTTTATTAGTAACGTATTTTATTTGTTATATCATTTGTCATATTCATTTATTGTATATTAATCAACATTAGCTATGACAATGCATTTGAATTCTATTTGCAATGTAATTCACCAAGATGTTTTTCTACCCCACTGCAATCAAATCAGCAGTAAATGCATCTGTGCTGTCTTTAATTGTTTAATTGTTAATTAAGAATGAGCTATATAAGTACAAGGGATTGCATAGGCTCCACAATCCCTTGACGAAGTGACGTTCCCCGTCACAAAACGCGTAGGGAGGAGCCTAAAGTGAACGTCAATCAGGACTCTCATCCTCTCTCCGGTCAGTTCATTGAACCGTGACGTCAGCACGCGCAAGTCTGGATAGCGCGAAACACACGCGACCAGAGGCAGGAGCTGACAGAGACTGGGGTGTGCTGTGGGACAGCCGGGTCGGGCGTTTGAATTGTTTTTAAACTCACGGAACTTCTGGAGACACATACAGGAGAGCAGCACAGAAAGAGAAAACATCTTCCAGAGACGGAGTTTCTTCAAGGATCCAGGAGAGACAGAATCAACACGTGGGGTTCGGGTTAACCTGTGAACGTCTGGATTTGAAGAAACAAAGATACAGATTCTCTCAACTGCACGAGACCCACTTTATATCTAGTAAGTGGGCATTTCATTTAGAGGCATACAGGGGAGAACATCATCTACTGTTAAGTCAATACTGCGCAATGTGGTGTCTCTGTTTTTTGTCTCAATCAATAGGAACACACTTGCTGCAGAAGAGTGATTTTATTCTACCCAAATCAAGGACAGAGTCCATTTCACTTATTGACTTTGAAAAGACTTCACTTCACTGATATATCCTTTATAATATATTATATTGTATTGTTAATATCATTATTTGTATGCGCCAGGTATTTATTCCACTATTGTATTATTATATTGTTTTTAGGGTTCACTGTAGATTGCACCCTTAGTAGAATCACCAGGCAGCTTCAGCACACGTTTATATGCACTGCACATAGACACAATTGGTCTAGCGCTAGTTTAAGTTATCTTTGTTAACACTATATAAGCCATCTCACACTTATAGCAGCTGACCGTATATCACTAATTTACTTTTAACATGGCACTATTCACTAATAGGACTCTTAGAGGTCTCAACTTTGAAGGGGTTTTTGACGAGACACCAGACTGTATGGATCTAGAAATAGAGAATCTGAAAACACAGTTCTCTAAATTAGAGAAACTATTAAACAAGGAGGTAAAACAAACTTGGGATTCTTATGCACTGAAAAAATATTTGGAATGCAAAAGAATCCCTCGAGGATTGCGAGTTTTAAAAGTCCCAACAATAGATCAGGACAATGAAAGTTTTATGGAGGAATGGAATTTTATTTTAGACCTATGCGCAGTTAGTCTCACACAATTAGTGATTAAACAAAGGGCTAACACCTTGGATATCATTGATGGTGAGATTAACAAAATTAAGGTAAACTTAGAACCTTTTATGGAATTAAAGGAATATAAAGAGCTAGAAGAAAAAGTCATTTTAAGAGTAGAAAAATTAGATAGAGAAACAAAATTGAGTAAACAAGTTAAATTTGCTCGTGATAAAAAAGATTATGAGGAGAACAAACAGCGAAACTGGAAAAAAGACCAGGTCCCTGTAATCAAAGAAATAATTGTAAATGAAGCTAATATAGAAGGCACTACAGAAAAAGCTAGTAAAATGTTACAAAAAAACACTGAACAAATAGCACAGAAAATTAAATTGATAAAACCCCAGGGTCAAAACAAAAAAATCGATAATGAAATCGAAAGTAAAAAAGACTTTAGAAATCCAGGAAATTCCAAAGTGAAACATGGTCCCCTTAAACAGGTAGAAAATGAGGAAAGTCAGACCTTTAGGAACTATAGAGAAAGATCACCTATATGGAGACCAGATGAAAGAGAGGAAAGAATGGAGAGGGGTGGGGAATATAATAAAAGGTTTACACCTCCTTTTCTAGAACAGAGGAGAGGACGAAAACCTTTCCACGATAACAAGAGAGAATATGGAAGGGAATGGCAGGAACCCAGCCAGGCAGAAAGAAAGAGGTCAAGAACAGTCGTCTCAGAGGAAAGAGAGGAGGAATACGAAAAAAGAAAAAGATCCAATATAGACAGAGACTGGTAAAAAAACAAAATGTATTTAACATCAGTAAGCATCAACTTA
The DNA here is from genome assembly GCF_040206685.1 of Ascaphus truei. Taxonomy (NCBI): domain Eukaryota; kingdom Metazoa; phylum Chordata; class Amphibia; order Anura; family Ascaphidae; genus Ascaphus; species Ascaphus truei. Next base: position 159,246,195 of record NC_134484.1, read on the forward strand.
CAGAAGTAGAAAGTAAGGTGTTAGAAAAAGGACTTAACTTTGCTCAAGTCCAAGGACCTAACATGTTCAATATATATATTGATGTGCATAAGTATGTTAGGAAGCTAACCCTTAAAAAATATTTCATTAAGGATGCGGTTTCTAGAACAGAGTGTATGAATAACATACCTGTAGCTACAAAAAAAACCTCCTCTCACTACATTAAAAAATCCCTCCACCTTCTATCCAAAAACATGTAGGGGTAACCACATAGAGACATTTGCGGATATGGTGATAGGGGACTTGGAGGATTTAAGTCAGGATTTCAAGTGTAAGAAACAAAATCTGACGTTAAGGGAAAAAGAAGCAGTCAAATCACTAGCTAAAAACAACAACATAGTGATAAAGCCGGCTGACAAAGGGGGTGGGATAGTAATCATGGATAGGGATTACTATCAGGAAGAGGCCCAGAGAATATTGGCTGACAGAGATACCTATGCCATATTGGAAGGGAATCCCACCATGGAGTATGCAAACACGCTATCAAAATGGTTGGAAAAAGGTCACGAAGAAGAAATTATCTGTAAAAGAGAGCTAGAATTTCTGACCGTGAAACAACCTAAACTCCCCCTCTTCTATTTCATCCCCAAGTTACATAAAAATCCCTTGAGACCCCCTGGAAGACCCATAATTTCGGGAATTGGGTCCCTGACGTCGAACCTATCACAGTTTGTAGACCATCTATTGCAAGACTATGTGGTGAAAATACCATCTCACCTCAAGGATACATTGCATGTGTTGCAGATCATCCAGGATCTTGTATGGGAGGAAGACCTGATCTGGGTCACATGCGATGTAGTGTCCCTCTACACGGTCATAGACCACTATAGAGGTTTGGAAGCTGTAGAGTGGGCCTTAGACATGGGAGGCACTATGGAAACCTCTGTTAAAGTTTTCGTCTTAGAGGCTATAAGGTATATCCTCACTCACAATTATTTTTTACATGAGGGCAAGTACTACCTCCAGACGTGCGGCACTGCGATGGGTACCAGGTTTGCACTTAGTTATGCGAACTTATTTATGGGGATGTGGGAAGAAAATTTCATTTGGAACCACAACCCATATGGTGCAAACCTGGTGCTCTGGAAGCGCTACATCGATGATGTGCTGTGCGTCTGGAGGGGCACTATAGATGAACTAGAGGCATTCAAGGTTCATCTAAACAATAATAACTACAACATCCAATTCACCTTTAACCATAGCAATCAGACTATAGATTTCCTAGATCTTACCCTGTACACAGTCAATAACAAGGTACACACTAAAACATTTTTTAAGGAAGTAAACGCAAACTCATATGTATTGGCATCTAGCCACCACCACTCAAAATGGATCAGAAATATTCCAAGAGGGCAAGCATTAAGAATTAGGAAAAACTGCTCGCAACAAGAGGTATATGAAGAGCAGATTAAGGAAATGGGTGAAAAATTTAGGGACAGGAAATACAATCAGGCACTGGTGCAAAAGGCGATAAAAAATGCGAATGATACAGATAGAATTGCCTTGATAAAACCTAAGATAAAGAACCCAGTGAACTCTGACAAAATGTTCATCCAATTTATTACACAATATAATGGGATGTCTCAAGGCATTGTAAAAGTGTTAAACAAACATTGGGGGATTCTACAAAGGGATCCTGTCCTCAAGTCCATTTTACCAAGTAAACCACAAATTGTTTACAAAAAATCCCAGAATTTAAAATCACAACTAGCTCCGAGCTGCCCAAAAAAGAACCAGGGTCCTAATATGTGGTTGGGAGATCTTAAGGGTTACTATCCTTGCAAAAAATGTATAGGCTGTAGTTTTGGACAAAAATGTAAAGGATTTACATCCAAAGTGACTGGAAAAAGTTATACTATCCAAAGTCTTATTACTTGTAAAACAAGCTTTTGTGTGTATCTTTTGGAGTGCCCCTGTGGCCTACAATATGTGGGGAGAACGGGAAGACCCCTTAAGAGAAGATTCGCGGAACATGTGTATAATATCAAAAAGGGTTTGGAGACACATAGTGTTTCAAACCACTTTAAGATACATCACAACATGTTACCAGAGGGTCTTACATGCATAGGGATTGATAGCCCAAAAGTGGGGATTAGAGGAGGTGATAGATTACAGAAGGTATCTCAGCAAGAGAGCTTCTGGATTTACACTTTAAAAACGCTCTCCCCCAAAGGTCTAAATATAGACTTTGATTTAGCTTCATTCCTATGAGAGCTCCCTCACTCATTCACACATTGTAGAGGTCAGATCACTCATAACTGTTTACCATTTGAGAATATTGTTTTAAATAACCTATTCCTCTTTTTATTAGTAACGTATTTTATTTGTTATATCATTTGTCATATTCATTTATTGTATATTAATCAACATTAGCTATGACAATGCATTTGAATTCTATTTGCAATGTAATTCACCAAGATGTTTTTCTACCCCACTGCAATCAAATCAGCAGTAAATGCATCTGTGCTGTCTTTAATTGTTTAATTGTTAATTAAGAATGAGCTATATAAGTACAAGGGATTGCATAGGCTCCACAATCCCTTGACGAAGTGACGTTCCCCGTCACAAAACGCGTAGGGAGGAGCCTAAAGTGAACGTCAATCAGGACTCTCATCCTCTCTCCGGTCAGTTCATTGAACCGTGACGTCAGCACGCGCAAGTCTGGATAGCGCGAAACACACGTGACCAGAGGCAGGAGCTGACAGAGACTGGGGTGTGCTGTGGGACAGCCGGGTCGGGCGTTTGAATTGTTTTTAAACTCACGGAACTTCTGGAGACACATACAGGAGAGCAGCACAGAAAGAGAAAACATCTTCCAGAGACGGAGTTTCTTCAAGGATCCAGGAGAGACAGAATCAACACGTGGGGTTCGGGTTAACCTGTGAACGTCTGGATTTGAAGAAACAAAGATACAGATTCTCTCAACTGCACGAGACCCACTTTATATCTAGTAAGTGGGCATTTCATTTAGAGGCATACAGGGGAGAACATCATCTACTGTTAAGTCAATACTGCGCAATGTGGTGTCTCTGTTTTTTGTCTCAATCAATAGGAACACACTTGCTGCAGAAGAGTGATTTTATTCTACCCAATCAAGGATCAAGGACAGAGTCCATTTCACTTATTGACTTTGAAAAGACTTCACTTCACTGATATATCCTTTATAATATATTATATTGTATTGTTAATATCATTATTTGTATGCGCCAGGTATTTATTCCACTATTGTATTATTATATTGTTTTTAGGGTTCACTGTAGATTGCACCCTTAGTAGAATCACCAGGCAGCTTCAGCACACGTTTATATGCACTGCACATAGACACAATTGGTCTAGCGCTAGTTTAAGTTATCTTTGTTAACACTAGGTTTTAATATGTACTTTAAATGCATTGGTGATATATTCTATTAGCACAAAGCACCTTTCAGCTGAGAGGGGGGACGTTCCAACCAATTAAGATCATTAGGTTGTGTATTTAAATACCGGAACTTCCCCTTCTCCACACTTCCCTTTGAAAAAGTTACCCGTGAGTGACGAAACGCGTCAGGGAGCGTCATCACGTCGGACGCATTGACACTGACGTCATCACCGAGCGCTGGAGCAGATTGATCCATGCGCGAGTGCTGCAGAGGCTTGAATCATACGGAGCCACTTTCCAGGACTCTAACACAGCATTGTACAGCATCACCTGCCCTGGATACCTGCTGGGACGTCGATCCTTTATACTGCAAGACTGGGATTGCCCCAAGATGTTGCAATACTAACCGGATGGTGGTGATTATATCACGCAATGCTTGATTTTATTGTACTTTTGTAAGTGCATTTTTTACCCCCTCCTCCCCTTCCCCTCATTAAATTTACAATTTTACGCTATGGGCGTGCGCTCTCTCCTCCTTTTTTCCTTTTAGATTCCCTGTGAATGTGGTTTGTCCATATTGAGAGCAGCCAGAGACCCTCTACACCAGAACCCACATTATCATTGGACTTAGAGGCGCTGCTTTCTTTTTCTGTATATATATATATATATATGAAAAGAAGAAAAAGCGCCTGATCCGTGTGTGATATCGTTGATATAAATGTAATACACTTGAACATAGACAAATAAAAACAGACAAACATCCGAAGTTTTGCGCGTGTTATGAGTAAAAACTCATGCTCTAGTATCAAACAGGAAACTGCTACACTTGTAATGCTCTGCTCCCACGATCATCTCTTCACATGTCCTCCCAAATGGGTGTTGCCACTTGGAGAGTCCTCCGGCAACCAGAAGCAGGCCTGCAATGTTGCAAATAGGAAAATTTCCCAACCTCCAGAGCAGAGTACACACTCCTCCGGCACAGCGATTTGAATGATTACCACCGCTGCTGAGAAGTAGTGTGGTAGTCATTCAAATCGCTGCACTGGAGGAGTGTGTACTCTGCTTTGGAGGTTGCGGAGCTTGGCCACTACAGATGAGTAGATCCTGAGGCTCTCTAAGATTGATGTGGCATTTCATCGCCTGTGAACCTCCTTCAGACCTGTTCTACAGCTGGTAACATCCGTTTATAGCTTTCTCTGAAATTATTGTTTTTTAACCCACTATGTGAGGTCCTGGTGACTCACTCTCTTTTATACTAAATTTGCATACAGTATTATGCTATGGATTATGCTATGGAGCTGGTGCTTTTTCATTTCTTATTTTTTAGATATCCATGTGATCAGGCTAAGATCACTTAGAAGCTACAGCCTACTACATAAAGAACTGTTTTCCAGAACTGGACTTGTCATCTAACTTTCTTCACTGGGACTGGTTTGAACACTTTACATCATTGTTGTATATTCCTTATTGATTTATTGAACACTGTTATTTTGTATTACACCAACTCCACTTTCTACATAGCACAACATATGCACTGTCAATCAGACACATATCAATTCCTTATGTAACTAGCACACTAGGTTTAGTACTACTTTATTTTATATATAAAGCACCAGGGAGTCTCTCTAAACGATATAATTCTCATTGGACCAGACCTGACAAACTGTCTTCTAGGAGTGTTGATTCGCTTCCGCAAGGATCGGAGCCAATTGCCATAACAGCAGACATCCAACAGATGTTCCACTGCTTCCTTGTGTGCGAAGACACCAGAAATTACCTAAGGTTCCTGTGGTACCAGAACGACGACATAGATGACGAAGTCACAGAGTACAGAATGAAAGTACACATCTTCGGCAAGAGCCCATCTCCTGCAGTGGCCGCCTATTGTTTGAGAAGGATGGCCCAAGAAGGAGAAGAAGAATACAGGAAAGATGCAAGGAATTTCGTCGAAAGAGACTTCTATGTAGATGACGGATTGAAATCAATCCCCACAGAAGAAGAAGCCATAGACCTACTCAGAAGGACACAAAAGATGTTGCAAATGCCAACCTAAGACTGCATTAAATAGCTTCCAATAATGCCATAGTGATGAAGGTGTTTCATACAGATGATCACGCGAGTGACCTTAAGAATTTGTATCTGGGGACCGACACGCCTCCCATACAGTGGAGTTTGGGTTTAAGCTGGAATCTCAAAACAGACACATTCCAGGTGTCCATCGAGGAAAAACCCTAGACCCGACATGGAGTCCTGTCTACGGTCAATAGTCTCTACGACCCACTGGGATTCGTTGCCCCAGTCACTATACAAGGAAAGTCTCTTCTCAGAGAATTGTCCATCGAGAAGCAGGACTGGGACACCCCACTACCTCCAGAAAGACGGAAAGAGTGGGAAACTCAGAAGGATTCTTTGAAGATCCTTGAGCAACTTCAGATCCCACGCCCCTACTCACCCACATCTCTCACCGCTGCACACAGCAAACAGCTTTGCGTATTCTCAGATGCCTCAACAAAGGCCATAGCAGTGGTGGTCTACTTAAAAACCACAGATGAAGATGGAAGTTACCATACCAGGTTCATCCTTGGCAAGTCTAAACTGGCGCCACAACCCAACCACACTATACCCAGACTCGAGCTTTGTGGCGCAGTGTTAGCAGTAGAATTGGCAGAACTCATTGAAAATGAAATGGACTGCAAACCAGATGCTTTCAAGTTCTACACAGATAGTAAAGTGGTGCTAGGCTACATATGTAACAAAAAAAGAAGATTCTATGTATACGTGGCCAACCGTGTAGAAAGAATCAGGAAATCAACCCAACCAGAACAATGGCACCACGTGCCTACAGACCAAAATCCTGCAGACCATGCTTCCAGATCAGTGTCTGCTGCGAATCTACAGAGCATGTCGTGGCTTACAGGACCAACGTTTCTCACGCAACCCACTGAAAAAGACATGGAGGTAAGACCTCAAGCACCCGTTCTACTCACAAACATACTACCCAGAAACGTATTTGGATCACGTTGATTCCATCGCTTCTGAAGGTGGACAGCCCTCCTTCGAGCCATGGCGCATCTTAGACACATAGCCATCTCTTTCCGCCAAATGCTTGATGGCAAAGTAGCTGGCTGGAGCATCTGCGGAAGGTTGCGCACTGTAGACAAAACTACAGGGGCAAAGAGATTGTTCTCTCACACATCCAAAAAGAAACAGTTTCAGAAACTTTGACAAAAGACATTGTGGAGCACTCAGCTAGCCTGAACAGTGCACCCACCAGGCATCCCTTGCCAAAGGGCATCCTGAGCCAGTGGTACCGGTCGTTATCACATTGTTATGTGGGCATGGACATTTTTGTTCTGTTATTGTGTATTTACATATGTTTCACATAATTTAGATATAGTGGTACCTACAGATACCAGGCGGGGAGTGTACTGGAACAGGATTGTTTATTTCTGTTCCTCCCTTTGCAGCTCTGACTGCCAGCCTTCTCTATTTGGTTGTATGCTTTCCCTGCCTCTGTAACTTCCAGTGCATGTGGAAACTGCTACATTTTAGACGCATTTCCCTCTTCATACTGTCAATAGCTGATTGCCTTGAGAACCTCTTTAATCCCCCTATCTAATTGGATATTCCCTTACTCCCCTGTCTGTGTTCACAGTTAGCACAGTCCAGTCACTTTTCCTGTGTGACAGTAATATCACACTTCCTTTTCCATCCAAGCATGATGAGTGAGTACTTCTTCTGCTATTTACTCCCTTGCAAAGCAATTTGTTTGACCTTCCCTTCATACAAAAGCACATTCACATAGAGAAGCACTCTTTCACCACTCAACGACATCTACAAGTACCCTTTATTTTGCTGTGACTTTCTCAATATAGTTAAGAATATACTAAAGGACTTGTTGTGCTTTCAAAGAGGGATGAGTTCAGCTATCTAGCCATACTCATATCCCACATATGACCCTGTGGTTGCAGAATAATGCCTGATGTACCTGATTCTAAGGCCTATGCACCTGCGAGAAGGATAAAGGCACATCTCTCTATTTTCCCGGCAGCACCTGTGGGACCTGTTGCGGATGTCTATGCTCCTGCAAAATCTAGAGGGTTGTCCGGAGATTACATTGAATCAGCCTTCCACCAAGGTCTCCCAGAAGAGCCTGGAAGGTTGTCCAGAGTCGTTACTGATGCCTATGTTCCTATGAAACATGGGGTGTTTTCCAGGGCCACCGTGAGTCGGCTAACTATCAGGGACACCATGCTAAAACATGGAGGGTCGGCCTGAGGATCTGCAGGCTCCTTTGCTCCCACTGTTAAGACAAGCACAATTTTTTCTGTTTTCCCATCAGTATCTGATGTGTCCTCTGACGAGTCTGTGAACTCCTCTGCATAGTCAAGTTTATTGCTCATGGATTCTCTGACTTTTGGGTGATGCATCATGACACTCAGAGAATTGCATCCTTCTGTCAGCCTTCTGATGGACTTGTACAGCCTGTGCCTGTGGCGTCCTTTCTGCCTGTCAACAAATCACCAGATGTGGGGCACCCTGAATCGGCATTCAATCAAGGTCTCCCTGAAGAGCGTAGAGGGTCTCCGGAGGACCTCCCTGAGAGGAGGGAGTAATGTCAGGAATAGCCCTGTCAGTTTCCTAAATCTCCCTCTCTCCAGTTCCTTTGTCTGTCCACCGGGTGTGCTGCTGTTTCTTCTCTGGATTTTCCTCTGTCTGTCTCCTCTAAGGTGCTCCTGTCTTCTGTCTCTGCCTGCCTTAAAGTTTCCTGTTCCTCTTTGCCTTTGTTTTGTGATCCTGACTCCTTCTGTTTCTGCCATGACTGACCTGATCTGACCTGACCTTTTCTTGTAGTCCTGATTCATAGTAAAGGCCCTTGCTATTGAACTATCTTACCCCAGTTTGTTTATTGCTAGCAAGTCCCAGTCCTGTTCCATAGTCCTTGTCCTGTGCTATGGAGTTTCTCTCTCTCTCTTTTTCATGGGGGTCTTATCCTGTTGAACACTGTGAACCCTGCTGAGTTCTACCACCCCTGTCTTTGGAGTGATAGCCACTGACTACCTGCTACCTCATACCACACCTGTCGGGGAGAGATGTTAATCCTTGATTATATCTTACGTTTTTTAAGTAGGCCTTCTAAAAGAGCCAAGACTTCATCATCACATTTACTGAATATAAGAACCTCTACACTTAGAGTATCTCTGTGTTTTTTGTTTCCCCTTTATGCTCCTCCTGGAATCTGAGAACCAATGCCATGGGTCTCCCATAAGAAATGTCAAAACAATAAAATACAATGAGAATGGGAAGACTCCCAGGAAAGATAGACATCTGACTGAAATCTTGAAAGAAGAAGTAGTAGGCAGGGTAGCATTGGCATCTTAAGAGTGATGCATTTAAAGTGATCATTTTAAGTGACAATATATAGTTAGACTATAGTTTGACTAGAGGTAACTGGTGACTGCATCTTTCTGCAAACTCTCTTACTCAAGGCAACAAAAAGTGAGCTTATATGACCACACTTTGATCCCATGCTTGTTAACCTGCATATTTTAACCCCCACCCCTTTACAACTTATTTCACTGCAGCCTCTCCCAAAACTGACTGCACAAAATAGCTCACACACACACTCAGCCCACTGAAACCCTGAATTGACTCTAGCATTGCAATGCAGCAAACATTTGACAAGGAACAGGCACACCCCTGCTGTTTAGTCTGCACACACTCACTTTGCTCACAACAGCTCCATGCAGCACTGCCTACCTCTGGCATAATGAACCTGCTATGTATCTTAACGTTTTTCTTTCTCCTGGCCTCATGGAGATGTTACTCCCTCTACTTACTCCCTGTATACACTACAAACTACTCCATCCTGGCCCACACCCAACATCACCATACACCCTGGACTACTCAAAAGCCTTGCACATCTACTGAATGTTGGTGGAGAACTCGAAAAACCAGCACACCAACCACTTCTCACTCTAATGGCAAACACCACAAATGTACAACTTGCAAACAACTACCCACATTTCTACTCATACTACTGTATTACTCTCTTTAGCAGGTGATATTGAACCTAACCCAGGTCCTCCCATTTCAACTCTGTCCCATGCCCTGAGAATTCCACCTTTAAATTCCAAAAAGGGCTATCTGTCGTCCATATAAATATCCGGAGCCTGCTGCCCAAACTGGACGAACTAAGGGCATGGTGCCATATGCATAAACCCAAAGCCATCATTCTAACAGAAACATGGCTAACCCCTAAGACCCCTGATGCAAATATCGCCAATCAGGGATACTCCATTTTTAGGAGAGATAGGTCAAAGAGAGGAGGAGGGGTGTTATTTTAGATTGCAGGCACATTACAATTTACACTGTTAAAATGGCCCCCAAGCCCACCCTCTTTTGAAATTCTAGTTTGCAAAATCTGCCTCCCGTTTTCTAAGCCATCTTGCTCGCTGGCATCTACCGCCCCCTAAAGCCCCTCTACAATCCCTGACTGATATCACCCAGTTTCTTGGCTCCATATCCTCTCTGAATGAGAAGAGTGAGCTGCTAGTTCTTGGGGATTTCAACTTCAATTGACCTGACCCTAAAAACCACAATATCCAGATACAACTCAAGTCGCTTAACCTATCACAACTCATTTCCCAACCCACACGGACAAACCTGAAATCGCATAACCATTCCTTGCTAGACTGGATTCCCTCCTCAAACCCTAGCAGAATAAAGCCTCTGGCATCCTTTCTGATATTTTCAGTGACCATGCAATAGTGTACTGTGTAAGGAAAATTAAACCCCTCATTCAAGCCCTAAAGTTCTCCTCACTAGAACATTTAAAAACTTTAACCCACAACAGTTTCTGGATGACCTTGTCAACTGCCCATGGCACAGAATCGATTTAATTCCCGACCCTGATTCTGTGCTCGACTATTTCCAATCCGAGTTCTTAAAACTCTGCGATACCCATGCTCCACTACGCAACATAAGGGTACTGGTGGCCCACCTTCCATGGGTTACAACTGACCGTATTGCACTCTACCAGCTCAGGGATACCTTGTTGAAAAGCTACAAAGTAACTGGCACTACCAAGGATCTCAATCACTACAGATGCCTGCGGAACATGTGCACAAGGCAAACAAGGCACGCAAAAGCACAATATTACTCTGACAATCTCCACCAAAATACATCAAACCCAGCTAACTTCTGGAAGGTTATCAACAATATATTCCAGCCTCCTAACCATCAACAACCAAGTAATATCACTAAGGGGGATATTACTCTGACAAACCCCACTGACATTGCAAATGCATTCAATGATTACTTTGTGGGGTGTGCCACTAACTTATTAGTGAAACGCAGCCCAAACCACAAACCTAAATCTCATCCTTGGAGTACCCACATAGCCCCACCCCCTCCCAACACTGCCCACAATTTTCAATTTGGCCCAGTATCTGAAGAGGAGATTACACAAGCGCTCCTCAAACTAAAACTAAGCAGCCAATGCGGACCTGACTTACTACAATCTAGGTTCCTACGACTTGGTGCCCCAGCCATTGCCAAACCAATTGCTTCCATAGTCAACTCTATCCTGTCTGCAGGCCATATCCCTAAGACCTGGATAACTGCCAGAGTTGTCCCAATCTTCAAAAGTGGGGACAAGAACACTGTCTCAAACTACAGGCCAATCTCACTTCTCCCAATTCTATCCAAAGTAATGGAAAAATGTGTCCACTCCCAATAAAGCGATTACTATACCAAGACAAATTTCCCTAGACAATTCCAATCTGGCTTTTGTCCCAAACACTCCACCGTAACTACCCTCCTAAAAGTTTACAATGAAATCCAGTGTGGAATGGAACGGGGACAACTCACTGGTGCAGTATTCCTAGATTTTGCAAAGGCTTTTGATACAGTTGATCATGCTATCCTGCTTAACAAACTCCAGAGCTCTGGAATAGGGAAGCATGCTTTAAACTGGTTTCAGTCCTACCTATCAGGAAGATCCCAACATGTGTCCATCTCAGGCTCCAACTCCAACCCCCTGGATATCACCTGTGGTGTCCCGCAAGGCTCTGTTCTGGGGCCCCTACTCTTCTCAGTGTTCATTAATGATCTTCCCACAGCTTGTAAGGAAGCCTATGTACACATGTATGCAGATGACACAATCCTATATGCACACAGCCATAGCCTCTCTGACCTTCAACACATACTTCAGTCTGACTTTTTGAGACTCGAAAACTGGATTTCCCAAAACAAACTGTTTTTAAACACTGACAAGACTGTAACAATGGTATTTGGGACCAGGGCTAAATTTTTAAAGCTTCCATCGACTGAGCTCCTGATTAGAACCAACGCTAACACCACCCTAACCCCTGTCACTAGTTTTAAATACTTGGGCTTATGGTTTGACTCCCACTTAACATTCAGGATGCACATTGATACCCTGACAACTAAGACCTATGCCAAACTAGGGGTACTTTACAGGAACAAATCCTCCCTATGTCTCCTGGTCAGAAAGCGTATCGCACAGCAGATGCTAATGCCAATTATTGACTATGGAGACATAGTATATGGCTCAGCACCTCAAACCCACCTTAACAAACTTGACACCCTCTACAATTCAATTTGTCGTTTTGTTCTCCAATGCAACTACAACACACATCACTGCGAATTGCTCAAAGAACTTGATTAGTCATCACTAGAGTCTAGGCGCAAAGTTCACCTTTCCTGTCTTGCCTTTAAATTCTTTATGGGCAAGCTACCCAGCTATCTGAACAAGCTCATCACCCCTACCACATGCAGCACTTATCACCTGAGATCAGACTCCAAAAGACTGTTCATGGTCCCAAGGCTCAACAAAGTATCCGGCCGTTCCTCCTTCTCTTACCGTGCACCCCAACCTACCAGAGACTCTCACATCCACCACCAGTTTAAGTTCTTTCAAATCTAAGCTGTGTCACATTTTAATCTGGTCTGTAACTGTTTCATACGCCCATAATATATATTTTCTTTAACTGTGCATGCAAAGTCTTGTATATACAGTAATGTATACCCTGTTCATTTATGTAACTGTATTTTTTAACCATGTATAATTTGTCTTAACTCTGTGCCCAGGACATACTTGAAAACGAGAGGTAACTCTCAATGTATTACTTCCTGGTAAAATATTTTATAAATAAATAAATAAGTGAGAATTCTTGCAAAAATCATTATATACTTCTTCCAGAACAATTAAGTAATGCCATAATTATTGTCATGCACAAGAAAGGAGACAACTGCAGTCCAATAAATCTACTTTTAATAATTCACAAGATTTTTATGAAGATACTGTACTCACTAATCAGCTACAGGAGACCCTGGACATTGCACTGCCTGGAGACTAAGCACAATTTCAGAGTGAATGTAACACAAGGGACCACATCCAAGTCATACCAGAAGTGAATTCATGAAGAATGGATTCTAGGTGAGATTAAAAAATAAAGAAGACAACCAAAAGTAAGATGGGAGGATGAAATCAGAACATGTATTGAAGCAACATGGAGCAGAGAGGCTTGAAATCTCAGTATCTACAGTAGATGCTAATTGGGGAGACCTTCATCCAGCAAGGGCTGCTGCTCCTGCACACCTAAACTACTGTATATACTGTACCATTTAGGGAATAGTAGGAATCTATGACATAGGAGGGATTACATTTATTTACTTAATATATAAAAGTATACAGATGCAGCAGCCATTATTTGAACATTTCACAGAGCTGTTTTCGTGTTCTCTGCTGTATTCCACGCAGCATTCACGCAGCCAATCACACCAGACACACGTGTTTATCATGGTGGCTTTGTTTGAATTTCATGGATTCTGTTTCTTTGTGTGCAATTCTTCGCCTATCTGTGGCAGAAATGAATGAATTGTAATGTGTACAGTACTGTGCTACTGTGTCAATTTCAGGTGTTTAAAATCAGAACGTTAAAATGCCATTTTCTGCACTCACATCTTAAGGCGGTAAGGTTGGAAGAAATCCCACGCCATGACAAGGGTGTTCCGAGGTATACAACGTGCGAAATGTTCTAATAATGGCCGCTGCATCTGTACATGCAAAATTCAAGGTACTTGCCGGTGCTGAAACTCAATTGTGAAATACCACAGAAAATAAGTGAAAGAGTAGCACTCCAAAGTAGTGGTCAAGTGGTTAGTATTTATTCATCCAACATTTCGGTCCAACACAGCATAATTTGGGATTACTACTCTTTTCACTTCATTTTATTTACTTACTGTAAGCCATTTTTTTCCATTGTGTTTTCACGGTTTTTGTTTGGTTACAAATCATTGAGGCATAGAGGCCAGGACACACTTAATGACAAGACAGGTCTAAGGTGTATGGCAAGAGGACAGAAGCTATGTAAAATGTAATCATGGGGTAGCAATTAAAGGCAGGTGGGAAGGTTGTGTAAGCCTCCATGGAGTGAAAAGGTTAAGTAATTAGTCTAGATCCTAGTCCACATAATCAATAAAAGAAGTGCAATGGTTTAACCATCAAAGGTCTAATAGGCGAATGGTGTAAATTTTCTTATCCGGTTTCAAGCTGACCTGAAGAGAGAACATTGTTTAAGTATTATGATACACAAAAGAGAAAGGGGTCTATGAGAAGTTTAGAAGTAAAGGCATTAATATTAGAATAATATTAATCTTTATTAAACAAAACCATGCAGCAAATAAGAACATATATTTTAAAATGTTGTGAACTGGGTTGATAAAATATACAGTAGCACAATGTGCTGAAAAAGAGCTCCACATGTACTATTTAATGTCTGCAAAGACTTCATTCAAGAAAAAAGCATTACAATTGTAATGATGTGTTAGGTACCTCATGTGTGTGCTTGGAGGGAGTGTGGCAGGTTCCGCGGCGGCACGTTAGTACAGGGCGCCGCCATGTTATGGCACAGGCTTACAGAGGGCACTGACAGAGTGGAGAGGTCGCGCATGCGCCCTGAAAGCGCGCGAACGACGGGCCTATAAGGGAAAGGCTCTGTTGGTGGACTACAACTCCCATGAGCTCTAGGACAGTCATCTGATGTCAAGAGCCAATGAGAGGGCTGGGATTATGGGATGAGGAAAGGGAAGCATGGGGGAGAGGCCACGCTAGACAGAGGAGATCCGGGAAGGTGCTGGAGGAGGTAGTGTGAGTGCAGGGGTCCGTGACCCGCCTGCATAGGACAGCTATCCCCACAGGCCCTTAAGAGTATCCCCTGAGTCACAGTAGGTAGCTGTGCTGCAGGGATGCCCTATAGTGGTAGCGAACATTCCCCTTACTATATAGCAGTTAGGGACCAGTGTGCGGAGCAAGGTGGTTGCGAGCCGTTTGGGACCAGGCAGCTGAATATTGCGACACCGGAGGCAGGCTGTGGATTCGTCTGACCCTTTTCGAAGTTGTTACCGGTCACCGCCGTGACCGGAAGGTATTTACAGCAAGTGCACCAACACCGGTCAACAGGCGCTGATCCCGCCTTAGGCGTAATTCTTTGGGGACACTAGTGAAGTGGCCAAAGGCCTAAGCACACGGAGCAATCTTTTCTATTAGTACAAGGACACGGTGTGGGGCATGCGGTGACGGGACAGAGACATACTCATTAGGAGCGTGGCTGAGCCACTACTGTTATAAGGACAATACTCTGTAGGAGCGTGGCGGAGCCACTACAGTTATAAAAGACATTACCAGTTAGCTGTGTTAGTGTATAAGTATAAGCGTATAGTATAAGTGTTATTTAGTATGTGTTGATGCCAATATAGAGTGCTAAGGTTATTATTGCATTACAGTAAAACTGGTTGCAAGCATATGTGTTGTTATATTTCTTGCCCAGGGGAATCTTACATGATGGGGATCCTGGGTAAGTGGAGGCGCTGCGCTAATTAAGTGTTACCCCAGGCTCCCAGCTAGCGGAGGCTCAGATCTCCTGGAGCCACAGGTGTGTGCAGTACCCGTAGTCTCTTTAGAGTGTCAGAAAAAGGGCTACACTATAAACATACTGCATTGTGCTAATTCAGTTCTGTGTATAAAACGAGGAACAATATTTCACATTTTTTACTATGACACTATTTGATATTTACCAGGACTCTTTCTAGTTAACATGAAGATCGAATTTCTAGACAAATCTATGAAATAGGTATACTGGTTTGAAAAAAAAAGTTTGCTCTGAATAGAAACTGAAAGGGCAGCCCTGGTCTAAGTAATATCTTTGACTTTGTACAGAATAATATAGAGAATGATGGCAATCAGATATACTTGACATTATGTTTAGTTTTCTAAAGGGCATTTTACAAGGAACAAAAGATAAAAGCTGTTTTAGAAATTGAGGCTCTTGGGGTTACAAGACAAATAACAAAGTGAATAGTGAAGGAGGAGAGGTAAATAGAAAAGCTGTAAAGTGTCTGCAAAGCTGTGAATTGTTACTGTTTATACAATTTTAGCAGTTAAGTGTAATTCTGTTATTTGTTTTTTTCTGCCATAGATCTTATGGTAAAACATGTAATTGAATATTTATGCAACACAAAGGCAAAATGCTTAGATTTCTACAGTACTATGATTTAATTTTAATAATATTTACACAAGAAACATACCCCATGCCAAGGTTTCTTGCTCAAGGTCCAATTCAGCTAAAAGTAAAATACTATATAACACAGATTAGTAAGAACAGATGCTATTGGAACATGGATAGAAAGTTCAGTGGAATTTGGAGCTCCAAAATATTCCTACCAATAAGAGACTGTTGAGATCTCCTTAGAATAGAACAACTTCTTAAAGAATTGGATAAGATCAGGCCCATAAAATGTGTATCTAGAGAATATATTCGGGGGTGTCCAGTATAGTAACAAAATAGGATAATGCCTACCTGGCCACACTCATATCAGAGCGCGCAGCATCCAGGGAGATGAATGGCATAAAGTATTCCCATATATACTTAAAATTCTGATTTGTAAACACTCCCCTAGACATTAATATGTCTTGTCCAGCAAGGCAAATGACTATTACTGCACAAAGTCAATATACCTTATGATTTCTTGACTTCCGGGTCTGATTGATGTCCTCCAGTGTGCTGTCCGTGGGTATGGATGAACAAAAACGAAGAGGTTGTTATGCACCACCAAAAATGAAGAAGGAAGGGTAGCTTGGAAACAACAATAGCTTTAATAGATCATAGGCATGTAGACCGATATGTTGTGTGCTTAAGGCGCTATCTCAAGGGACCTTGAGAAAGCGCCGTAAGCGCGAAACATGACGGTCTACATGCCTATGATCTATTAAAGCTATTTTTGTATCCAAGCTACCCTCCTTTATTTTTGGTGGTGCGTCGCAAACTCTTCGTTTTTGCTTTTGGAACATGATTGTGCCACGGTGAAATCTAAGGCATTGCCATCCTCAAACTATTTCACTTTTTTGTTATCCTTTCCCATGGGTCAAGGGAACCAGGACTGTTAAATCCTGAGGATTCCAGCAGTTCTAAGCCACCCGTGCCCTGGATGTGTACATCAAACTTCTCTCATGCACCTTGACCAATACGATTGCAGCTCATCACCTAGTTTCAGCAAGAGGCTGCGATATCCTTCAAAGTGTGATGATGCGACATATGCTACAGAGTGTGAGGCTGAGAGAGAAAGACAAGCCGTGGAATGTGAGGATGCTAGATATTCTGCCTAGCTATGTCACATGCTGGAACTTGCCAAGCTCCAGAAGGAATAACCAGCACTAGGCATCAGAGAGTCCTGCTGTTCCAGACCCTGTGTAGAGCATTTCCCTAACCTGGAGACAGGTGGAGACCTGGACACTTTCCTGGGTGGGTTGGAAAAAACCTGATGACAACATCAGTTGCCTTGTGATCAGTGGGCAATGTATCTAACATATAAGTTGAACAAAGGAGCATCTTTTCTGAACTTCCCTCCCACCTCGACCATGATTATGACTTATGAGGCCATCAAAGCTGCATTGCTACACCATTTTAATATTACCCCTGAAATCTACCAGCAGGTTAAGAGCCCTGCGGTGCAGTGATGCCACTGGCCTTCCTGAGCCGTTGAGGCACCTGACCTCTTTGGTAAAGCAGTAGGAAATTGAAAGCTTTGAAGGGTTACTGAATCTGTTAATCCAGGAGCAATTTTTAACCCTGTGCCTACCTGAAGTGAGAGAGTTAATGAAGGACATAGATCTTAAATCAGCCACGGAGGCTGGCAAACTTGCAGATTTTTATATGGCTAACAGGACCCCAGTAGTTCCCAGGATGGAAGGGGGAAAGCCGGACAAACCCCATGACCTCCTCCTTTTACACATTTTGAGGCTTCATTTGTGGGGTTCTTGGCACACCTGGGCTCGGGGATACTGTGATGGTGAAGGGGTACCCAGGCCAATAATAAAGGTATTATGCGCAGCTGGGTGCCCCTGAGCCATATTGGGGAGTTTGAAGTTTCAGCTCATCAACCTAGTTATGGCATGTCAACTGTATTGTAATAAAAGATTTCTGTGTGTTTTACTGTTCCAGGAGTACCAACCAGTGGAGATTCGCAGGGCATGAGTTTCAGGGAGGATTTTACGGTAAAATTTTTGTCAGGGTGTGTTTGGGTAGAAGGGGACCAGAGTTGCTGGCTACCCCGAAAATGTACCCAAGAATCCTACCAGATTTCTGTGGACATGAAGAGACAGACCACCGGACAAAATCCTCCCAAGGAAGCAGTTACGCGGCTCACCGCCAGGTCTCCCTGCTTCAGCACAGACCAGAACAGTAAGACGAGGTAGGGGGATAAATCACATTCAAGGGTCCCGGTATATGCTCAAACCCCCAGAAACCAGTATAGGGGTTTGGAGTCTCTCCCAGGGGGCGAGAGTTAAATATTTTCCTACTCTGGTGAAAATATCAAGAGCTGGGGAGTGTGTCTAAGCATTTATCAAAAGTACAACTTTTCTGCTAATTTCTGTTAGGAAGCTTGTAGAGTTCTGAGAATAAACGTGCATGCAGTTTCAGGGAAACACACACGCACACACAGGACTTAGAAATATTTGGGGTAACTTTTTACTAAGTTAATGGTGTAGAATGTAGACCTGTTTTACACAGTAAAATAAAATGGTAACATTTTCTAAGTTCTGCGCTTAGAGAGTAAAAAGCGGCTTTTGCCAACTTCTGTTAGGAAGCTCGTAGCGCTCTAAAAGTTGCTGTGCGCATAATTCAGATAGAAACATTAAAACGACCATAACTCAATTTATATAATGTTTCATAAAAATTGATGAATGAAAGTCCCCCTAAATTAGTTTATTAAACATGATAGGAATAGTTGGACTTTCATTCAGAACACCAGAGACAGGGAAACACTCATTTTATTATTGCACTCCACTTAGTATGCATGTAGTGTCTCAGTGTAAATGAGCTGAGGATTTTCCAGCCTCAGACTTCTAAGGCAACCTGCTGGCTTGATGACACAATGTCTGCAAAAGTCCAATGTCGAAAGCCTCAGAGTTTCTGAGGTGTGAGGCAGGGAGAGGTAACTCAAGCATCCCTATCCTAGTGTGAAGTCCGGGCCATTTGGCAAATAGTTGCCCAGCCCAAACTTACTGTCGCCAGGTAGAGGGATTGGGTCCCATATGCTAAGTGGCAAAGGTGCGAGGTTTGCGCATGCCCTTAGCAGAATAGGAAGCCACCCCTGCCAGGTTTGTGAATTATTGGCAACTCTGGGATAGGTGGGAAATGTTATTCCCACAGAGAGATTGGCTACACTTGTTAGATATAGGTTTCTGAACCCTATAAGAATTCCTGCATCCCATCGGGAATCAGATTCACCTAAGATGCACAAAATTCATCAAGCTTCTAAGATTCCAAGGGCCAAGAAATAGCGGCAAGAACGAATGGTGTAAGCAGCTGCTGCGACTGGCACCCTGACCGAGAACAGTTCCAAGGCTTTGGCGAGTAACTCTCGGTCCTGGGAAATTACTCCTACAGACTTTATTTTACAAGAATTCATTCTGGAAACAAATTATTTTGTTTGCCTCGTCCCAGTAAGTGTATTTTGACTGCAAATTGTGGAACATTGTGTGTATGTCTTTTGTGAAATAAATTCCAATTTACTTTACCTCATTGTTTTGCTCAATCATATGATCCCGGTATAAAGGTGTTAAATCTTGGTCTCCCATGACAGATACCCATCAGCATTTTGCCTGCAAAAAACTGTGGTATATCATAACTGCCTGCCCAGAAAAGAAGAATCCTGCAACTGCTTCTGGAGGGGATTGCCTATCAGGAGCATGCTCAGCTGACTTTGTGGGGTCTGGGGTGAAAGAATTCAGGGGTCATGATGGGTCAGAAACTCACCCAAGGACTGAGGCACTCTGGTGTTACAGTTACCCTGGTGCAACCCAGGGTGGTGGGGCCTGAAGAAATCATTCCTGGGTGGACTATGCATTTACAGGTGGTGGGAGGGGCTGCCACAATTTTCTGCTGGCAAAGATATACTTGGATTGGGCTACACGGCAGGGTGTGCGGGAGTGGGAATAATTGATGATATTCCTGCTAATGTGTTGCAAGGAAATTATCTTGGAAAGATTGTTACCCAATATGAGACCACTGTGAACCAACCAGCTCAGGAACTTGCTGCACAATTCCAGGTACTGATGCACACTGCGGACTGGAAAATGGTGACAACAGGGGTTATACCAAAGTAGGGGCCATGGGTAACTCCCATTACAATTCATCACATCCAACTAGACCGTGAGGAAGTATCTGAGGTGGGTTGTACCAAAGTGGGGAGCATAGTGAGCTTCCGATTATGGCCCAATACAAGGGATCAATAATGGATGTTTGAGGGGGTTGTACTAAAGGGAAGAGTAGAAAAGGTACCTCATTACAACCCATCACCCTAGATCAGACAGTATTAAGAGACCTTGGGGATAGTAATATGCCAGCACATGCCCTGACTGCAGGGGGAGAGGCAGAAACAGAGAGAAAGCAAGAGAAAAAAAAGAGGGAAAGATAGGCATGTGAGACCACTAGAGAGAGAGAGAGAGGGAGAAGCCCAGAAATCAGAGACAGCCAGGAAGAGAAAAATAGACCGCCAGAAAAAGAGAAATGGAAAGAAATAGCTAGAGAGAGAGGCTGCAAAAGAGAGGGGTGCTGGAGAGTCCATCAGAGAGAGAGTGACCACCAGGAACAAAGCAAGACTGCCAGAGAGGGAGAAAGAGAGCCTAAGATACAGTCAGAGAATGAAATAGCAATAAAAATAGCAGTAGCAAAGGAGAGATCACTGGAGGGAAAGAGAGGGATCAATAGACACAGCCAGAAAGAGACAGCAAGTAGTGATGAGGACCCCATGACATGGATGATACAGTATAGACATCTTATCACACCAGGAGAAATGTGGTACCCATATGGGCACTGAGGCTGGCTTATAGCTCATGCTCCTTTGCTCACAGTTAAGAAGGGAGGTGGGATGAAAGGCCCTGCCTATTTTCAATATTCTACCACTTCAGCAAACAGAAGGTTAATTTGAGAAACAAGTTACATCTTAATAATGTATGTTTTTCATTTAGTAACATGAAAATATTTTTTGTGGTTAGGCCAGAATGACCCGGTCTATTTACTGTGTTTGGCTAGAAGTGGGGTTATCTAAGAGTACACTTGTTCACTGATTGTGATGTGAATAGCACAATAGATCCACAACTCTTTGACAGTGGAAATAAATAGGGTCTTTTTTTATGTTACTTCAAAGGAATTTGTCAAGTAATCTGGGTAAAGCAAGGGGGTGGCAAGGAAGACGTCACATGTCTTAACAAGTTTATTAAATTTAAGATATTTGGGATTCGATAGAATTCCCAAGGATGTGGAAAATATAATCATGACAATGCAGCTCAGCTGATTAAATTAATTCTAAATATGTCAGGTTAGTCTATGTTACATATGAAATACATATTTCACCATGAAAGATTAAAGTTGCACGTATTTCAAATACAAGAATGCAATAGTGAATATGACATCCTTTGAAAAGTGATAAAAAGAAATATGGAGTATTTTTATACTCAGGCATTTTTAAATTCAAATAACTATTTTCTCTTCCCAAGCCGTAACCATGACATTAGAGAGGGATGAGGGGAGTTAAGGACACGCCCCAGAAGGTGGGCTTATTCTGTCCCCAATGCTGTGGCTTTTAGTAGCCAATCATATAAAAATCATGTATTTGGGAAAATGAATTTATAATTCAACAGGAGGTGTGTTTTATGCCAACAAGACTTGTGAATTCTCATCTTCCAAACTCCAAAGACCTCGTTTGGGAGGAAACTGATGGTGTGTGTTTGGAACGTATTGGTTCTCTTATTTACCCTGTTATTTAATTAAACTGTCTGCATATTATAAGGTATTTCTTGTAACAGACTTTTTTCTGTAATTAAGCACTGTACTATTTTTGTATATTAAATTTAAAATGTAATACACTGGCGACACACTTTATTCGAGCTCGGCTAGTCCCACGAATTCGGGTATACTCGGGTGTATTGAGGTTTGTGACTGTTTTCTGCCCGAGTGCATTGCGTTATTTTCCAGGCAGGGATTGAAGCATTTTATTCCTGCTGGCTGCAATACTGCACAGTATATATATATATATACTGCATTACAATTCATGAATTTATGCCATCTGGTAGACACGCGAAGCATTGCAGCCTATTAAATCTAATCATTATCATTTAACAGATCAGCCGCCCGTCAGCCAGGCATGAACCGTGGCTGGGAAGGCAAACGCAACGGGGCTTGTCAGAGGTGAGGAGCGGCGCATTCCAGGTATCTGCCAGGTACATACTGGGTATTTGCTCGAATAAAGTGTGTCGCAGCAGTACGTTTTGTCTTTGTGCCCTAATTAGACTTTGAACGCTTTGATTATCATAACTGGATGATTGGAAGCATTTTGTAGGTTTGTGTGTTAATTAGATATTTCTCTTAGTAAACAGGGACCAAAAACTCTGCAAGTAAAAGTTGAAACTATGTTTGGTGGTGGCAGGAGAGGTAGCAATAATATATATATATATATATAGTGACAGGGTCATTGACTCCGTGTATGTGAATAGGAGATGGCAGTATGCATGCTATCCAGTAAACGAGGGGTTAACTCAGCTTGTCAAGCAGACCACAAGTGATTTGAATTAAGCTCCTTCACCTGCTTTAAAAACAGGAAGAGGAAATACCTCTGGGGCGGCAGTCTCTCTCTCTGAGGCATAGAGGGAAGACAGAGGAGTGTTAAGATAGACACAAGCTGCCCAAAGCGATCCTGTCCCAAGAGGGAAGAATAAAGCTCCCAGGTAAGGAGCCAACTGCGTTTGCTGTACTTTATTGGGCTGGAATAGGTTAGCTAGCCAGCCAGATAGTTAGCCTGCACTTTTGTTTAGCTAGTACCCGACCGGGGTTAGGATTTTGTTTCGTTTCAATTTTAAAGGGACAGTGTACCCATTGTTTAGTTACCGTTTTTGGACAAATAAACCCATCAGCATTATTTCACCGGAAAAGACGTGTTGTCTCCTCACTTACCACGACCATCCTGCCACAATATATATATATATATATATATATATATATATATATATATATATATATATATATACATATATATACTGATGGGACGGCCATTATTTGAACAGATCTAAAATCAGTTTTCGTGTTGACCGCTGTATTCCATTTGGTATTTCCACGTTTTGATCACTATTCATGCCACGTTCGCGCAATCCGGCACCGGGCAGCCACACGCAGTTGATCTGTTTAATTTAATGGTTTATTGTTTCTTTGGATAAACTATAGAGAGAGACCTCGCTCAGACCCCTAGTTAGTAGAGGCGTGCAGCCTGGGGATAGGCTAGATAGACAAGAAATGTGCACCAAGAGTGGCACACCAAAAAGGATCCCCTTTAAATAGGCGCACTGCAGACCTGAATATAAGGACGGTCAGGGGTGGATGTGTAGTATAAAAATAACTTTATTAAATATCCATGTAATGGTGTATATATAAAACTGTATATAGTGCTGTGCTATATACTGAATGATTAGACTACTGTTGGTCTATCCAAACTGCGTCTGGCGTTACATGACGCATGCGCAGTATGCACATTGCGTGGATATGCTCCATGGATGTATTGTAAGTCTTGGTATAGCCTAAATCTACAAATTTGCCACAGGGTTAACATAACCACTTAGACTTCTGATAACATAAGCATCCATTATAACCAGAAAGGGAGACAGAATTAGTGGGAGCATATTGTAACGCCAGACGCAGTTTGGATAGACCAACAGTAGTCTAATCATTCAGTATATAGCACAGCACTATATACAGTTTTATATATACACCATTACATGGATATTTAATAAAGTTATTTTTATACTACACATCCACCCCTGACCGTCCTTATATTCAGGTCTGCAGTGCGCCTATTTAAAGGGGATCCTTTTTGGTGTGCCACTCTTGGTGCACATTTCTTGATTGTTTCTTTGGATGCAATTTTTCGCATATCCGCCATGTGGCAGAAGTTAATGAATTATAATATCGTTGCTATTCTTTGCGTATCTGCCAGGTGGCAGAAATTAATGCATTTAATGAATTGTATTGAATTGTAATGTGCATGGTACAGTGCTACATTATACAGTATTTTGCTACAATGTAAGGGTGCAGGTGTTTAAAACAGATAGCACCCACGTCTATACTGGTACATACTTACAGTGGCCCATTGTGAATTGACCTTGATTTTTTGAAGACGTTATCAAATTAGGCGTTCTTAATAAAAAGCTATAAATACTCAATGTGTGCCTTTTTCTTTCCCCGCACAATTGCTGAGCTGAGTAGACATTATGGCTACACCACAGGTGTATAAAAAACCTGACTGTAGTTATGCATTTTTAATATATTTGGCAATAAATGTGCAGCAGATAAAATGGCGACTGTATCTGAAATATATGAATATTTAATTTCGAACTACGATTTTTACAAGTTTTCACCTGACGTTCATGGGTGGAAGTGTGCGATAAGAAAAACCTTAAGTAACGATCTTTTTTTCGGATTGCCCCTCCTGCCGGAGAGATTTGCAGGTATTGGGGTGTCATGCCAGAATTTCACAGTATGTTTGATCATGGCAATTTCAAAAGAAGAAAGGTCGGTTTTAACCCATATAGGAATCGTCAATCCCAATCCAGCAATGTGCCGGCAACAGCACCAGCACCGGCCGGTCCGACCGTCAGTGATAACCTGGTGAACGGCAATCTTTTGTACCTGTCCCTGCCTGAATACCTGGAAAATTTCTAGCCTGAGCATGATTTCGCGTACAGGTACCAGCCAGCTTGCATTTACCAGTACCAAAATGATTTCCCGCTTCATCAGCTGTCAACTACAAGTGTACCAGGTCAGCTGTCACCTGTTAACTATAATGCAAACTTGAGGAGTCACAGTGAGTCATCACCTCTCGTTTGGCAAAGTTTATAATGAAGGTAAATATACAGTACAGTAATGTACAGTACTAGTACACTGTATTACACTATATTGTACTGTACAGTATATGACAGTATTACTGTAAGTTTAGAGCTGCAGTTCAAGCTTGCGTGTGTCAAAACAAAATTATTTTTTAAACAATACTGTACGTACTTTACACTGCATCAATACAATACTGTATGCGAGTTGAGGGGACAATACTGTATGCGAGTTGAGGGGATGTTTCTCTGTTGATTGCACTTTGAAGAATGATTTGATTGGCCGTTGAAGTATGTGACGCTGCAACTTAAAAATGTAGGGAGAGGGTGGGGCTGAAGAGTCAGAGCCAATCAGAAGTTTGTTCACATCCTAAAGTCACAGATGTAGGATATTGCTTGAATGGCTGCTTTAATTCCCAATGACACGACTTGACGCATGCACAATACCGGTAATAATAGCATATTTGTTTGTTTTTCCCCCAGAAAAGAAACTTTGACATCAAGCGGAAAAAGACAAAAGAAGGGATTTGGATGGACCTCCAATATCGCTTTTAAAAAAGTTGCTTGCACATTATTTGCCAAGTAGGCAAACATTTAGTGACAGTACCATTTTTATTGATAGAACAAATGTGAGCTTTATAGAAAACCTTATACTGTACAGTATGCTACTTTTTTAATCTTCAAATCTTTTTTTTACATTGTACAGTACTGTCATCTTCACAACTTTTCTTATAAACACCAAAAATAAAAATGTATATCTTTTATTCTATACAGTTTGTATTATTTATTATTCAATGCTTTCAACGTTTGCAACAGGACTACTGTTTTTCTTTTACTGGTATGTGCATGTGTGTACTGTTCTGTGCTTTATGTCTCATTTTGACAATTTTTTTAATAACAGGTAAGAGAAATGCCATTGCATTACATTACAGTATGTGAAGTGCAATGCTTTGTTGAACTGTTAATAAGAATTTCAGGTCTGCAATAGGGGGTCGGTCAAAAAATACATTTTATTTTTTAATTCAAGTTTTACAAATATATATTTTTGGGAGTTATCGCCATGGGCTTGCATAGCAATTATGGATATTATGAGATTCAAACAGTACTGTTGCTTTTTAATTCCACACTAGTCATATACGTTCTTTCTGAGGTGGGTGGCATACTGTAGTACTGTGATTTTTATTTTGGGGTGTGGGGATCAAAATATTATGTTGACCTGTTGAGAATATGTCTTTGAACTACAGCTTTGAACTTCATACAGCTCGCACAGCTCACTCCCCCCCCCCCCGCACACACACACAAGGCTCAAGGATTTCAACTTCTTATCAACACCTCTGACAAACCATGCACCATGCCATGCATGCGCAAGTGCGATAAGCTAAGCCCTTCTAATTTGCCTTTTCTTCAACACAACACTTTCCCCCCCACTAGTAATAAAATTAACATGTTGTGTGAGATACAGGCCTAGCTAAGCAAGTCCTTCTAAAACTGCTATTGTACTGTAACAAAACAAGTCAACTTGAAGTTCAAAGCTTATCAAAAACACAACAACAGGGCCCTCCAACAGAGCCATTCACGTAAATGTACTGTTGCGTAATTATCATGAGCTGGGCAGAAGACATGTTGGATAATCCTTAATGCAGGAAAATAGAATGTTTCTATAGAATTTTATTGCATTATTAACAGAAATGATTTATTAAAAAATAAAAATATAATCATTTTTATAAAACATTTTTTGTTTTTCTATATATTTTTTCCCAAACTAATGTGAAGTGCAATGCTTTGTTTGTTGAACTGTTCATAAGAATTTCAGATCTGCAAGAGGGGGTCGGTTTAAAAAATAGATTTTATATTTTAATGCATAATACAGTACAAAAATACAGTACAGTAGCTCTTGTCTTTCTCTTCGTTATGTTTCACAGATTCCAGGAGGAGCATAGAGGGGAAACAAAAACACAGAGAAAATCTAAGTGTAGAGGTGCTTAAAATCTCCAAATAAGTTCTAGGAATTCTTGGCTCTGTTGAAATGCCTACTTACAAACTGTAAGAAGTATAAGAGCTGTGTGCAGGGGGATAATAATCTCTTCCCAGCAGATAGAACGTGAGGCAGTATTTTCTTAGGTTTGCACTCCCAAGGTAGATGGAATACAGCTCAGCAGGATACACAATACGACAGGATCCCCATGAGAAAGACAAGGAAGAATACCATAGCACAGACCAGCTAATTAACAATGCTTTATGGTTAAAATATAAATTTTGCATTTACAATAATGCAATAAAAATGGGCTGATACACACATGTGTGACTGAGGAATCAAGCGCCGAGCAGGCTCACCACCCCTCACGTTGGCATCTATCCATCCAGGTATGAGCTGTAATCCACTCCTCCCGGGGGACAGAAGCTCCTGCCTCACTCCTCCTCGTGGATGCGGTGTGTGACGTCACATCCGTATCGGGTCTAGCGGCATGTGGGAAGCTCACGGCCTCTCTCCTCTCAGCTCCAATGAACTAGGAACCTCCCACTCAACGCGTTTCGCCAGGGGATTCGGCTTTGTCAGAGGGTTTGAGCAGGGGGTTTACAATTTATTTAATTTATTTGTTTGTATTACACAATGCACGAGTATTGTATGCGCATGTTGTGATATATATTCATTGATCTTCACTATTTAGTTTAGTTTAGTTAAGATCACTCACTAAGTTTTTTTGCACCTAATTTCACTATATACCAATTTCTCTTCGTTATGGCATTGCAAGATAGGGGGGAGATCGGGAGAGAGGGGGCTACAGCTCTGAAAATACAGTATTTCAAAAGATTTTTTTTTAAACAATTTTTTTGGGGGTGGCAAGAACGAATTTCTATACAGTAACTACTGAGAGAGGGTGGGAGAGGGGTGTTTGTGTAAGATACAGGCTGGTTTGTACATGAACACCGTACTATTATCTTACACATCCCCCCCTTCCTTTTTCCGTTGCTGCAGTCCTGAAAATGTAAAGAAACAATAAATGCAGACATGGTTAGTTTGAGTGCCATACAGTACTTACAGTGCTGTAAAGTGCCTGTATCATACTTACCTGTGCCTGATTAACAGAAATAAATGATTAAACAATAACAATATTTCAAAACAATAAAAATAAAAAATTCAACGCATTAAACCATAAATCCATGTTTTTTTGGTACATTTTTGCACTGCAGTAGAGTTTATTATTGCAATTATTGGGGGCCTTTTGTGATCCTCTGCGATCATTGATCTGTGTGTTCTATGCAATTTGTTTTCCCCCATGCACCAGGTAGCTCTTTTTGTTGTCGTTTGTTTGGCGAGCGACGTGTTCATGTGTGTTTTATTATCACAAAATAACCTTTGGAGCCTTCGGAACATTTTCTTTAATCTGCTTTGGTTTTCGCTTAGGTTTTGGCTGGTAAACAGCTTCCGCCTTTCGCTTGGCCGGCACGCCAGAAGCAAGCTGGTTCCTGCATCCATAGAATCGGGGGCGATCCATGGAAACAGAAGGACGAATGCACAATGCAGTATCTGGACAAGAGCAAGTTAAGATAGAGATCAGTGTGTGAGAGTCTATGCAATTTGTCTCACCTTGTATTTGAAATTTTTCGCGGGCATGGACACGAGGTGCAGGTGTTAAAAGTGGGTGTACTGTGTACTAATCCTGTCGAGTGAAGTTGAGGCACATTCAATTAAAGTATAAATACACCATCCATTGTGTGTATTCAATGCACATTCAATACACATCGAATTCACATCGAATTGCTCTGTGTGTGCTCGCATTTTTTTTCTAACAGCAGCGATGCCAAAGAAAAGGATTTCAAAAGATCTCAGCTTGAGAATAACGGATATGTACCAGAATGGACACAGCCTTTTACAGATCCAACGCTGGTTACTTGCTTCGAGCTTCGTTTTGGCAAAAAGCACTGTTATCATGCGCATGGGAATGCCAAAAACGTCAAAAGAAATCCGACCGTAACTACTGAGTAAATACAGTACTACTGTACTATTGTACAGTAGTACTTCTTGTCCTCCATACTGTAACTCTAACAACGTCTTGTACTGTTCTGTATGCCTGTGTTTGCCTGTGTGTTCTGTATGCCTTTGGTAACTAATAATCCTGCATTTACTGTACACATACACCCACGAAGCATCAACAGTAGAGTACTGTATGTCACCAGCTTTTATGCCAGTGATTGGGTGGTACAGTAGGAGTGACTGAGTGTGTGACAGTGCAGTCTATTGCTTTATTTGAGGGAGGGATGCTTAATTTGCCTAATGTAACAAATTGTTCTTTTTTTCTTTACACTGTAGGGCGACAACACTTTTGGTGGACCAAATAAGTGAACAGAATGATGAGACGTGTGCCACAAGGGTAAAGAATGCACTAGAGGCAATTCACAAAATAAAAGCATCTGTGACCAGCATCAGGCAGATGAGACGGAAATTGGGATGGAAATATGGGCGTGTTAAGTAAGTACTGTACAGTACTGTCTACCCCCCCACCTCCCTCCCTCTCCAGACTTGTGATTTCTTGTTTAGCCCTCTATTTTCATGTTAGGCTCCCTCCTAGCCTACTGTACAATAGGGTTGGCCAACTGTACTGTATGTAATACTGTCCATACTGTATACTGTATTGTTTCAATACATTACTGTTAGTTTTCTATATTGTACAGTAGATGTCTTTGACTTATTTTTTTCATTTTTTGAGTGCTGCGAACCATAATACTGTTTCTCCAGTATTTAGTACCTCGCCCATTATTTTTTGTCATTACGGACCGTATCCTATGATAAGGGAACCCAACAAAATAAAAAGAGTGGACCAGGCACGGACATGGATCGAAAGTGGCGAGACGTTCCAGGATGTCATCTTTACTGACGAGACAACTGTAGCGCTTGAGAGGTTTGCCCATTTTGCATTCTACAAAAAAGGACGCCTATCTCTGAAGCGGCGTCCCAAGCACCCCGTGAAGATGCATCTGTGGGGTGCCATCTCTAGACAAGGACCAGGATGCATCATTATCTTTGAGAGTAAAATAATGCACAAATACACATGATGTGCCTGTGGCCTTGCCTCATGCACTGGACAGCTGTACCGAACAGTATTTTGCACACTAATGTTACTGTACATTTTTCTTTTCTTGTTTCCAGGAATCATGAATAAAGCCTATCTTCCAAGATCACATAATTACACATGTTGTCGAATACATTAGGAATGATTTCCCATCTGATCACCGGTTCTTCCAGGACAATGATCCGAAACACACCGCGTCAACAGCTTACATTCTTGCCAGCGGTATCAACTGGTTTAAGACACCAGCAGAGTAAGTTGGGTAACCATTTCTCATTGTTTTACACAGTCTATATCTCCTTACAGTAAGTAATTAACTTTTTTTCTCCCCTCCTAGTGTATTCCAGATCACCAGATTTTAATCCCATCGAAATGGTATGGCACGAGTTGAAGGATTATATCAAAAAAGTGTGGAAACCGTCAAAAAAGGATGAATTGGAGAAATGGTTATTGCATTTCTAGAACAACATACTCACCGTAGTCAGATGTAATAAATATATCAATCATATTGTGACTGTGTTGCCTATTGTTATAAAACATAATGGCCAGGCCTCGGGAAAGTAATATGGCACAGGTAAGTCTGATACAGGTAAGTATGGCCCTAAAAATAACCATG
Organism: Ascaphus truei; assembly: GCF_040206685.1. Classification (NCBI taxonomy): domain Eukaryota; kingdom Metazoa; phylum Chordata; class Amphibia; order Anura; family Ascaphidae; genus Ascaphus; species Ascaphus truei. The sequence continues at coordinate 159,276,734 of NC_134484.1, forward strand.
TCTGCATTTATTGTTTCTTTTCATTTTCAGAACTGCCGCAGTGAAAAAAGGAAGGGGGGGTAGATGTGTAAGATAATAGTACGGTGTTCATGTACAAACCAGCCTGTATTTTACATAAACCCCCCTCTCTCACCCTCTCTCAGTAGTTACTGTATAAAAATACATTTTTGCCCCCCAAAAAAAGTATGTTAAATTTTTTTTTCTAAATACTGTATTGTTATTGTTTAATCATTTATTTCAGTTAATCAGGTACAGGAATGTATGATACAGGTACTTTACAGAACTGTAAGTACTGTATGGCACTCAAACTAACCATGTCTGCATTTATTATTTCTTTTCATTTTCAGAACTGCCGCAATGGAAAAAGGAAGAGGGGGGGGATGTGTAAGATAATAGTATGATGTTCATGTACAAACCAGCCTGTATCTTACACAAACCCCCCTCTCCCACCCTCTATCAGTAGTTACTGTATAGAAATTTGATTTTTTGCCCCCCCATAAAAATTTATTTAAAAAAAATCTTTTGAAATACTGTATTTTCAGAGCTGCTGCAGTCTCCTCTCTCTCGATCTCCCCCCCCCCATAATGAAGAGAAAGACAAGAGCTACTGTACTGTATTTTTGTACTGTATTATGCATTAAAAAAATCAAATCTATTTTTTAAACCGACCCCCTCTTGCAGACCTGAAATTTTTATGAACAGTTCAACAAACTAAGCCTTGCACTTCACATTAGTTTGGGAAAAAATATATAGAAAAACAAACCTTGTGTGTGTGAGGGAGGGGGTGCGAGCTGTATGAAGGATTACCTGTACTGTAGTTCAAAGACATATTCTCAACAGGTCATAATAATGTTTTGATCCCCACACCCCCAAATAAAAATCACAGTACTACAGTATGCCACCCACCTCAGAAAGAACATACATGACTAGTGTGGAATTAAAAAGCAACAGTACTGTTTGATTCTCATAATATCTATAATTGCTATGCAAGCCCATGGTGATAACCCCCAAAAATATATACTGCATTTGTAAAACTTGAATCTCCTAATATCCATACTTGCTATGCAAGCCATGGCGATAACCAAAATAAAAAATGTTATACAGTACAGTATATATTTTTAAAACTTGAACTAACTTCCAAATGAATGAGAAATTATACACGCATGCGCATTAATAATCAACAAGGTCCCAGGTCCCAACCAATGAGAATTACACACAGGCACAGAACTGTGAGAGCAGACTCGGGAAGATTAATGAAACCACAAAGCCAACCATTTGAAAATTAATGATTTGTGAGAGGTATTGATAAGAAATTGAAATCCTTGAGCCTTATGTGTGTGCGGGGGGGAGGGGGTGCGATCTGTATGAAGGATTACCTGTACTGTAGTTCAAAGACATATTCTCAACAGTTTATCATAATGTTTTGATCCTCAAACACCAAATAAAAATCACAGTACTACAGTATGCCACCCACCTTAGAAAGAACGTACATGACTAGTGTGGAATTAAAAAACAACAGTACTGTTTGATTCTCATAATATCCATAATTGCTATGCAAGCCCATGTCGAGAAAAGAAAAATTAATACGGTAACAAAATTTTTTTTTTTTTTTCAGACTTGAACTTCTACTGGGAAGTCATACAGTATGCGCATGCGCAGGAATGTACTATAAGGCCACACTCGGGAAAATTAAAGCCAGAAAGCCATCCATTACAAATGAATGGTGTGCGAGAGGTGTACTGCACAGTACAGTACACACGCTGCTCTGTGTATAATACAGACATTGAAATGCTATCGGATTTTTATGACAACAACTCGCGATCGCCCACTTGAGTTTCTCAACGGTATTGCAGACAACGCTAAAATGCCCTTTTCTGACCCGGACAAAATGATAAACAAGCCGCGTGTTTAAGTCGGCACGATTCAAATAAATTGCGTGCCATTGCATGGGTATTCCGATCTACACACCGCGTTAAATGCTCGAATAACGGCCGTCCCATCAGGATAGATAGATAAATAGATAGATAGATAGATAGATAGATAGATAGATAGATAGATAGATAGATAGATAGATAGATAGATAGATAGATAGATTAAAGGGAAATATTACTCTTTTTAATGACCCTGTGGAGAGATAGAGTCAACTTGATAACTCTTTTCATACACAAGGCAAGTGCTCATAGGTACTGTTCTATACAGGTTCTTATTCCCTTTATGTACCATTATTCCTTTAATTCTGTCATGTGTATTACTGCTGCAAAGTGCTATGTACATGGATGGTTCTATACTGTAGATGCAAAGCCAGCACAACCAGCCTCCCACTGATGGGACCCAAAAGGTCGAAACAGCTGACTGTAAGTATGTTTACTGGCTATGTATCTTAAACCAGGCTGTGCTGAAAGCTGTGTAATGCAGCGAGCATAAGTGTATAAGGGCTCCATGTAAAAATGGATTTGAGGCAAAAAGGTGACACTGTGTGCTCATATGCATGCCATTTCCCAGAATCCCTTGCTGTAGTGGAAGCACTGTATGCAAGGTTAATAATAGTGAAAAGCAGGGTGAAAGACCTGTCTAAGACATGTGAATGTGCTCACAAGTAATATTTTAATTTGCTATATGCTTTACGGTGGAGGGTTTATTCATCACCTTTTTAACCCACCATAATTTATCTAATGTGTCATATCATACACATGATGATGTGTGTATAATCATATATATATGATTGAGTGTTGAATAAAATCGTACATACACTAGATACTAGAAAAGTGAAATATATTTTATGAAATGCAAACTTCTTAACCTTTTAATAGTTTTAGAATAACGAGGGGGGGAGGGGGAAAGAGTTTCTAAATGTATATATAAAGGAAAAAGAGGGATTACTAAGTCAATGGGAAGAAGGAAATATGAGAAAAAAAAATTAAGGAAATTTAGATTTTAACTTAATAATCAGAGATATCTAGGAATTGTTTCAAAATATTACTACATTTACAATACTATTCATTTTTCTTGTATAGTGCTGATAGTGTACTCGGCGCTGTATAGAGAATGTTGCCGACCCAAGTCCATACGGAGCTTACAATCTGATTTTGATGCCCGAGTCATTAAACTCTGATATGGAGAAATACGGTATCCCGAGATACAGGCCCCTTAATGGTGTGCCGGTATCTCATATGCATGGAGATGTCCCGATCACCTGACCGTGGGTTGTAAACAAAGCAGAGGGATACCGGCACCCCATAACGGGGCCTGTATCTTGGGAAGCAGTGGGTCCCTGGACCTGAAATCAATGCGGTTATGCTCCAGAGACCACCTGCTCATCAACACAAGTAATACAATTTAAATGTAAACAATGTTAAAATTCATAACAATAGCTGCTATCCGCTATTGTAATTGTAGCCATGTGTTAAAAATGGTATACAGTTCTCTCTCATGCTGGCAGTAAGCCTGGTAAATATACAGGATTGCCAGCATCAATCATGGAGGTTTGTCCTCACACCCTGGTGAGGTGTCATATGTACATGAGGGGATTGGTAACAGACCTTGTGTCCATAGTTAGTGACACAGGAGGTGGAGCTATTCCCTTGGTATATAAGACACAGCACTGCCCAAAGTTAGGAGTTCTGAGTTCAAGTCTATGTTCAATGTTCAAGAGTGTATTAATTAAGGATTCTACAGCAAGTAGTCTGACCTGCAGCAGTAAGGCTGGCAGGGCCTACACTGTGTCCAGGGACCTGGCACAGGAGGTGATCTCCCAGAGGGGAGAGGTGATCCAACTCCCTTGGGAGGGCAGATCTTCTGAAAGGAGAATACAGAAGAAGATGAGCGGCTAGCTGTTTGCTGCGAGTGGCAGTCTGCCTATATCATCAATAAAGATGCCCTTGTTCACAAGAACCCCCATGTGTGAGTGTGAAGTTACTCCACAGAGGAAAGCACCACAGTTCCTCATCAGAACCATCTCCTTGCGGGCGCAGAGATCCTGATGAGGTGGAGGCGCTGAACTGTATGTAGGTAGGACTCACGCACACTACCTCAGCTGCCTGTCTGGGTTGGCATTCCCCACACAACATCATGCGGGACACTCAGGAGTTCTGTTGCCAGCAGGTGCACCACCAGACATGACCATGTAATGGGGACTGGATAGACCACAGGGGCCAATGTGAGATTGGGTGGGTCAGGAAGGTCCAGAAAATCTGTTACATAATGAAGCTGCTTTAATGTAATTGTTAATAATAGTGTGTGGGAGCAGGGGTCTCCTGAGCTGAACCACTTTGATTTCAGCCTCTGGGACCCCCTGGTTCCCGAGTTATAGGCCCCGGTATGAGGCATCGGATTCCAGTGTCGCCGCCATTTTTAAAGAGTCCGTGTGACGTAACCGGGTGATTAAATATATCTTGTCATGTAACTCGCGAAGCAAGGGGTCCCCAAGGCTGAAATCAAAGCGGTTCAGCTCAGGGGACCCCCTGCTTCCACACAATATTATTAACAATTACATTCAATCCGCTTCATTACCTTAGCGGCTAACCGCTATGGCAATGAAGGGGTTAACTACCAGTGTCAGGCTTATTGTGGGTAGCGGGGTTGGGTGAAGGTGGTATTTGGCCCTTGGTTGGTGTTTTGGTCTTGTGGGGGGGTTGTGGGTGGACTTAACCCCTTCATTACATTAGCGGTTAATACCGCAAAGGTAATTAAAGGGTTGACCCCTCTCGCACTACCCACTCACAAGGCCTAAACACCCATCCTTGGGGCTAATACCCCCTTCACCCACCCCCGCTACCTACAATAAAAACAATATACACAACAGACCCACTACCCACCTCCTAGATCTCCAATAAACATTGCAATAGCTAATACACCAACGTGTCCCCCCATAAAAAACATGATTTATTATTTTACACATACGATTAATACCCCAGCCAACGGGTTTCCGCAGTCCCCACAGGGCACCCCGGTGGGTGCCCATGGGTGTCTGGGGGCTTCTGGGTGGTCCTGGCTAGGCTCTGTGGGCCTCCAGGTGGTATCCGTGGGTCCCCGTGAGCCCCAATGAGATCCATGGGTGGTCCCTGCGCATATCTGGGGTTCCCCGGCTCATCCCCACAGGTGTCTGTGGGCCCTTGGGTGGTTCCCACAGTAGTCTGGCAGCCCTAGTGTGGTCCCTGAGGGGAACCCGGTTCTTCCCCCAGGTGTCCCCTGTGGGTCCTCAGGTGGTACTGTGTGTGTCTGGGGGTCCTCGGGTTGTACACGTGGGCGTCAGCGGGTCCTCAGGTGTTTTCCATGGGTCCCAGATGGCTTGCGGTACCATTCCTGTATGTAAAAAATAAAACATGGCCTACATTTAAATCAATACCACCCCACCAAACACATGCATTACAGTAATGGGCAAATTATTTGCCCATTATTAAACACAACATTAGCCAGGATATATAAAGTAATTATAACAGTTCTACTTACCCCATGCAATATGAAGGGCGTCCTCATCAGCTTACTGCAGGTCCATGTCCTCTGTTGCCAGAAAGAATACATAGCAAAATACATTGTAATATATCCTAGCCCCTTAATCACCTTAGTCCTTACTAACCGCTATAATAATTAAGGGGTTAACCCACCCTCTGCCACTACTCACCCAGGAGGCCTAACCACCCTCCCCAGGCAACTATCCCCACCCTTCACCCATTCATTGGTACAGTGGGTACATCATACTCATATAATATGGGCATCATTTACCACTATAGCAAGAAATGGGGAAGGATTAAAAAACAGGCCCAAATAAAAACATTACATTGCCAAGTCAAACACAGCACATATAAAAATCAAACACAGCACATACTGTATAATAATCAAACATAGCACATACAGTAGCAAAATAAAACAAACAACATAGCAAAATAAAATACAGCACATAGCAAAATAAAACTTCATATGTCAAAATAAAATACAGCACATAGCCAATTAAAGAGATAACAAATGCCAATAAAACAATTAAATGGCACTGTGGGTACTTGATGGCCATAATATGGGCATCATTTAACACTATGCAAGTCAATGCCCAACCTAAAAAAACCAGAAATAAATTACCAACAATCAATTAATCCAATCCAAATTCAATTCCACAATTCACAATTAAAAAAACAAACAAAACCATTATGAAATAAATGAAAGCTCAAAGTAACCAAAATCTAACTACCAAAAACAAGCCACTATTACAAAGCAAGCACCCCATGAAATAAACTATTTAAAACACGAGTAACAAATACATCTTACTAAATTAAAATTTAAATTAAATTGCACAAACATTTCTTAACAAGCAAAATACTTTTAAAATACATACTAACAAGCATTTGCAAAAACAACCATTGATTGTCCCTGTATGTATGTATATCCATAGATAGACATACATAAATACATTGGCAATAAATGGGCATCAAAAAATAATTCAATCACAATAAAAAAATCAAAAATCTGTAAAAAAAAAATAACAACAATTCCACGAACAGGAACCAGGTTAAAAAAAAATATTTTTTCTTTTTCTTCTTCTGTAATGTGTAATCCAATTTTTCACTATGTTGGGTCTTCTGGGGTCTTCTTCTGTATCTTCTTCTTCATCGGTATCTTCTTCTGGCATGCCTTTGTCCTCCTCTTGGTAGAGGAGGTCCATCCTCCTCGGCTTGTTGGTCTAAAATGAGGAGACATAGGCTTTTTTTAGTCCTACAGTTTGATTGGCCAGTGAAACCATGTGATTTTCTTTGTGTGGTTATGTCATGTAAAGGAAATGAAGCCAGCCAATCAGAATGGCTGTGCTTCCTTTCCCTTTAACATGACAGCATCAAAAGCAAGATGGCCGCCGTCACATGGTACTTGAGCCAATCTGATCGTGGGAATTAAATCCCCAATCTCATTGGCTGTAGTAGACCATTTGATTCCCTTTGGACGACGTCACATCCTTTCTCCCAAAAACTCTGTCACATGGTCTACTACAGCCACTCAGAATAGGGATTTAGTTCCCACGAAAAAAAAACGCAGATTTTTGCTTTTATCGCCATCTTATCGGAGCTTACTGAATCGCAGTAGGCAGTTTTGGCGAGAAGCTGGTGATAAGTGGCTTATCGCTGCTTACTGCATGAGGCCCAATCACTTACTTCAGGCTGGAATTAGCCCTATCTTCTCTATACTGTACATATAATAGTCATTATGTATGTAGGCAAGATAAGCTAAACCAAAATGGGATAGGTGATAAAATATAACATATAAGGCATATGACTACACATTACCCCCTTAGTAGCTCAGCTTGTCATACGTTTCTCCCAATAAATGCCCCTAACCCCCCACCCATCAAATTGTGACCAAAATTCTTGTAAGGCTTTTCTTTAGCTTTGTACAGTAGAGGGCAAGGGCATTAGGGAGAAACGCACCGACCCATACGGAAAAATGTGCATTAGGGCATATTTTTCCACTAATTCTGTTCTACGCCTTTTTCTTCTTTTTTTTTTATCACTTTTACGTTTTTGTAGTTTTAGAGACCAATAGGGCTAATGGACATTACTCAACAGGGGTTGAGGATATATTATTTTGGGGGGAGGGTGGTAAGACCCATGGGAGAGAGTGGTTAGGGTTAACCCCTTGTTAGCATTACTAACCACTTTGGTAAGGTACAGGGGGTAGGTACAGATGCAGCAAGACTTATTATTCCCTTAACCATGCAGTCAGTCTTTAAAAATGATTACATATTTATTAAAGTAAATTAGAGGAATATGTATTGTGCTGTTAAGTACTGTACACCAGTTTAATATTAATTAAAATATGTATTACTTTAAAGAGTAACAGAAATAACAAAGACTTGGGAAAAATAATATAAAGTTATTTCACCAACATGCTCTGGCTGTCTCTTATACAGTTTCACCTGCAAGATAATCAAGAGACAGATGCATTAATTAATGCAAATACAATGCTGCTTTTTCGGAACACAACTGCGTATGCACACTCTGTATACAGTATGGAACGCATATGTGCATGCATACTCTGCACCTTCTGGATGGAACGCATACTGGGGCTTATTCAGTGCATTCTCGGCCGACTCTTGCATTGATTTATAGCGCACTGAAACATGAGGGCAAAAATGGTATTCACTAAGAATGAAGGCCATTTTTTTAAAGGCCGATAAAAAAAATTAACTGTCGGCCGACCCTTTTTCTGTATCAGTTGCTGCTCGCAAGGATTTATAGCGTGATAGCACTGAAACAAAAAATTGCAGCCTGGAAAAGCTGCATGGAGATGCTGCGTCTCCATGTACGACTCTTACAGGCGATCGTGCAGTAAAAATATTGATTTTGATAATAGTGTGGGACCCCCTACTTCCCAAGATACAGGCCCCGGTATGGGGTGCCGTTATCCCCTGTGCTTTTAAATCTCCCATGTCACGTGACCGGGGGATTTATATCCTGCACTGGGATACTAGCACCCATAACGGGGCCTGTATCTTGGGAAGTAGGGGTTCCCGAGGTTGAAATAACAATGGTTTACCTCAGAAGACCCCTGCTCCTGCACACTAGTATAAAAACTCAAATAAACAAAAAAAATGTTACTGTAGCGGCTATCGGTTATGGAAATGAAGCTGTTTTAATGTAATTGTTACTAATAGTGTGTGGGAGCAGGGGGACCCTCAGGGACCCCCTTTTCCTGAGTTACAGGCCCCGGTATGGGGTGCCGGTATCTCCTCTAGTATTTAAATCCCAGTGTCACATGACGCGGATGATTTAAAAATGTCGGCAATACCAATCGGGAAGCAGGGGTCCCTGGGGCAGAAATCAAATAGAGTCAGGTCAGGAGACCCTCTGCTCCTATACACTAGTATTAAAAATGACATTAAAGCAGCTTCATTACCTTAGCGGCTAGACGCTAAGGCAATTAAATGGTTAAGGCACAATAGCAGGTATATTGTGGGCAGAGGGGGTGAGTGTAAGGGCTACTTGGCCGAGGGTAGGTGGTGAGGCGTACCGTGAAGGTTGTGGAAGTAGTTAACCCCTTCATTACCATAGTGGTAGTTGACCCACCCTGGGCCAAGTAACCCTTCACTCAGACCCCTCTGCACCAAATAAACATTACAATATCTACAGTACTACCCACCAATACACAACCCACAAACCCCTGTACCCCCAAACCCCCCCTCACCCCACCTAACACAAATAAAAGCATTGTTTTCTCCACAGGATGATACCAGAGGCTAGCAGGGATCTCCGTGTGGTCCCAGCAGGTGTACGGGGACCCCACGGGTGTCATGGGATCCTCGGGTGGTCCCCACAGGTTTCCAGGACTCCTCGGGTGGTGCACAATGGCCTGCGGTATCAATCCTTGGCAGAGTTTTTTTTTGGAATCCATTTGGAATCCCCCACCCCCCAATACATATAGTACAGTAATGGGCAAAATTAGTATTATCCAAATTTGGATAATAGTGCATTTGCCCATTTAAAATAGGACACCATCCCACCATTGTATCCCTAAACCCCATTGCTTGTATACTAGCTAACACCATAATTGTATATTAGCTAACATTATATATGTATAATGTATAGGCATTAATAGTACTGCATTCACATCCTTGTGTTTTATCATTAAATTTTTTGATATATATATTTTGCTGATTTTTTGCTTTATCTTCTAGTGCTGAGTGTCAGCCATTTAATTGCTCTAGATGTCGACCTTTTATTCCTTTTTAAATCCTTTTTTTTATATTTTTATATTTTTTAATACTAGACACCTCTTATAATTATCCTATCCATCAAACACAATTAGTGTTTTCAAACAGTAAGTTTTCAAAAAATAAGTTATAGAATCAAAACCCAACCCGTGTTTTTTGTAAACAGAGATGTGAATACAATAAATTACCAGTTCCAATAACAGATGTTAGAAATATTTTAATTGCGCATGGTATTTAATGTTGAAATGAGGAAGGGGGCGTCATTCTCCTGACGAAGCCACGTACGAAATGCGCAGAGTAGGACCGCCCAGAGGAGGAGAGACGAGGTGCCGAGTGACTGCCCATCCCAGAAGCCTAACCGGAAGTGATGTGGCGCACTGGAGACCGTGACGGAGCAAAGCCCCAGAGAGCCATCGGGAGGCAGCTAGCCAAACGCGGAGGAGTCCCCAGAGTGCATCAGACTCTCAGCGGAGGTGGGGGGTGAGCCACGGCACGAGTCGATCATTCATATCACATTGGTGATTCATGCGTATTTTTTACGTTTTTATTGTAAGTGTGCATTTTTGAAGTTGCCATAAATTTATACTTTATATTATTGATCTGCACTATGGGTTTTTCTTTTACCTTTACATCCTATGATCTAGCTGATACTGGAGTTTAATACCACTTCAAACTCAGAAGACCATCTGTGATCCAAACCACCTGAAGCTGTTTTGATGTTGCCTGATTAACACTGAAATCCTGTGAGTAGGCTGCACATAGGAGCGAAGATTAGCATTGAGCTATTTTCACTCAACACTATTGTCTGCACTTAGATTGTTGTATTTAGTCTTCCTTCATGCTCCCTGTAGGCGGACGCTCACAGAGGTATGCAAGGGAGACTGATTATAGTGAAATTAAATAAGCCTTTTATTGCGCCTGTTTCCTTAACATCAGGAAACCATCCAAACAAGGGGTAAACAAAGTTTCTATTCACTTGGGAGTATTTCTAGTGAAATACTATGCAGTTCACAACTCCCTTAGATAAGCATGTCTCCCAGCCCCAAACATATAGCATGAATTAAGCAGATATAAGAAGTCTCATAAATGAAAGTCTTATCCGTTCCTTGTGGTTTGGAGGGAAAATCTTCCCTGTCCCTGGTTCAGCAGTACTGTGCATGCCTTTTCTCTCATCAGGTATACATGATGTGCAATTGCTAGGTAAAAACGTCTATTTGCTTTACACCATTTACTTGCTAGATGTAATCTCTCACTAGGTATGCTGAATGTGTAGTTGCTAGGTAAAAACTTCTGTTTGCTTTACACCATTTACTTGCTAGGTACAATCTCTCTGCTTCAGCCAAATAATGTGGTTTTCTGCTTCAGTTCAGTCTCATCTTTGGGTATTATGACATTCACTCTTCACACTTTGGGATACTTTTTACACCGTTCAGCAATTCCTTTTTTTTTTAGTAGGCAATTTTACCCTCAGCACTTGTTTACTAAAAATTCCCCTGCTTCAGCACAGTCTTGCATCAATTTTCACATTTTTCTGCATATACTCCATTCACAACTGGTAGTCCTATGCGGTGTGGCAGCCTTTACTTGCAGAATCAGTACCGCTCATGGGTCACCATCTGTATTCACTGCTTCAGCTAAACATTTGAAAATAACAAATGCCTATCCCTTTCAAGGGCTAACTCACTTCTTGAACCCTGACTATGGCTGGAAGGCAAACCCCCTACTTCAATGACCATATTACACTTTATTGTGATAGGCAAATAAGGTTTTACCTGCTTCAGCAGTCTCTCTCTCTCCTCTTGGGATTGGGGAAAAGAGTCCATCTGTGGTTTTGTAAGTTTCAGTGCAGTGGTGTGTATCACTTTAACTCTTATCTCTGCTGCATGAGATTTTTTTTTTTTTTTTTGAAGTTGCTCAGACTGTTTGTAGGCAAAAAGCATAAAAAAAATTTTCACAGAACAAATCTCCCGTCCTTTCTAACTTCTAAGACCACCTCTCTTCCCACTTCTGACACCATATGTAGGCGGACGCTCACAGAGGTATGCAAGGGAGACTGATTATAGTGAAATTAAATAAGCCTTTTATTGCGCCTGTTTCCTTAACATCAGGAAACCATCCAAACAAGGGGTAAACAAAGCTTCTATTCACTTGGGAGTATTTCTAGTGAAATACTATGCAGTTCACAACTCCCTTAGATAAGCATGTCTCCCAGCCCCAAACATATAGCATGAATTAAGCAGATATAAGAAGTCACATAAATGAAAGTCTTATCTGTTCCTTGTGGTTTGGAGGGAAAATCTTCTCTGTCCCTGGTTCAGCTCCCTTTTCCTCAGGGTGTGTCAGCATTCAGGTTTAGAAGTTTCCCCTGTGTCTTGAAAGCAGCTCTGCTGTTTCTTCTGGCAGGACTTAAGACTGTTTGTCTCCAAGTTCAGCTCAGGTGTGAGCTAAAGAGCCTCACTTCCGGCCTCAAAAGACAGGCTTTTCTAAGCCATCTAATCAGGCAGGTGGTTTTGTTAATTGACTACCAGCAGTTAACCACCACACTGCTGGATTAGAGGCACATTACCTGAACAGGGATAACTCCCCTGTTACACTCCCCCTGAGTTACGAGACTACCATTTAAAATAAAACATAAACCAGCAGCATAAAGTAAATAAAACTTGTACTTACCCCTGCCATCCTGCCAGGATGAAGGCTGTCCTCATCCTCATCACTGTCCTTGTCCTCCGTTAGCAGCAACAATACAATAAAAAATACAATCTAATGTCCCCTAACCCCTTAATTAACTTAGCTGTTGTTAACCGCTAGTGTAATTAAGGGGTTAGCCCACCCAGAAGGCCCAACCAACCTGCCCGGGGACACTACCCCTACCCTCCAACTCCCACTACCCATTGTTTGGCACAGTGTTAAAGCATGCCCATATAAATAGACAGGAGTTAACTAATTTTTTGCAGACACCCAACAGTCCAAGCCTTGGAACAGGGGATAGCCCCTGCTAGATTGCCCCTTTGCAGTATGATGTGAACTCTCAAAAGGCCTCCATCTTCATTTTGCAGTCTGAGAACACATCCGTGGATGCTCTTGCCAGAAGGACCATCCCACTCAACCGGTTTTGCCAATGGATTGGCTTCCTCAGGAGTTGAGTGGGAGGTTCCTGCTGGCAAGATCATCCACAGACGCATTCTCAGACTGCAAACTAGCACTGAGGCTACCAGCTGGGGAGGGTTCCCCATACTACCAGCATCACAGCAGAGATGGAGGCAGTGAGAGTTTCTACTCCCGATGTCCAGGATTATGTGATATTTGCCTTTTATTATCATGCTTATTGTAAGTGGTTTTTTAACTTAATTTTACACAAGCACAGACCTAGCCACAGTTTTTGAGTTGCGCTTTTATTTTTTATACACTGTGAGTAGGCATTTTATATGAGCCAAGACTCAGCTATTATCTCTGACCTTTTCAAACATCTGCACTTAGATATTATCTTTTATTGATTTTCTCCCATGCCTGGATTGTCAGAAAGGGACCCCGGACTGTGAGAAGCATTGCAATTTTGTGGGACCAGTAAAGATTCGCCCAACCAGAGGGTTTGAGTAGGGAGTTGCAACTTTTATTTATTTTTATTTTTGTATCACTGCAAATTTTTTGCACATTGTATTTTTTATACTGTCACATTTCTTATTCACTTTGTATTATAGCACTAATTGCTGATCACTATATTGTTAGTGGCCACTCTCTGTGGAAGCACCTATATAATCACTTCTGTGTGCTATTCTAGTGGAGAGATGCTATTTTCTGACAACTAATGAAACCTCTACATAACAAAAATGATATCTTTAGGAAGGATGACTTTTCATGTTTTAGAGGCATTATTGATGGGTTCTGGGATACTTTGGGTATATCAACTTGCCTTTGGAGTCATCTGGGTTTATGTTTACAGTTTGGACAGTGGAAGGTTTTTATAAATTGTTTACTCACCATAACTTATTTTGTCTCTTGTTGTAGTCCCTACCATCTTAATATTGCAAAGTTAGTAACCAACTTCACACTGATGAGACCCAAAAGGTTGAAACGGTTGCCTGCTTGTAGACTTACTGGCTATGCACTTCTTCAACCCAGGCTGCGCTAAAAAAGCTGTGTAATGTGGCAGGCATAAGTTTACAGTGGTCCATGTTGAAATGGACAAGAAGCAAAAAAAATACACTGTCAGTTCTCATTTGCATGTTATTACCCAGAATTCCTGACTGCAGTGTAAACGTTGTATGCTAAGAGATAATGGGGAGAGGTAGATTTGCAGATCTGTTTGAGACATGTGAATGTGCTCACAAGTGGTACTTATATATGCTGTTTATAAGACCACCTCATGCGCAGATCTCTTTCACAATGCTTCCATCCTATTAGGCTCTGCACATGCACCCTGTCTCCATTTTCACACATTTTGTGAGTAAAATCACAAAGTCCGATTGGAGGAAGTACTATGTGATGCCTTCCTTTTTTGAAGTTATGTGACACCATCTTAAAGGGAGGGAAGCCATCCAATCAGGTGCCATATGCTTCACTCCCTTTAATGTGATGTAACATCACTCCAAAAAAGGGAAGGCATCCCATGGTACATTCACCAATCAGTTTGGTGGTTGTACCATGTGATTCAAGTTTGTAGAGAAGTCATTCTCTACCAAACCATATGCCAATATACATGGTACATCCACTAATCTGATTGTCGGAAGTACAATTTGTTATTGTTCATGTTTTCTGTCTCCACAGTCCAAACGCCTTGACTAAACGTACATATCATTAACCGGATTCTTCATACGAAAAATGAAATGTGTTATTTTGCAACATGTACTAGTAGTTAATATTTAAAATAAACATAAATTCGTAATCAGAGTAACAAACAACACTGTACATCTTAATAGGTACATCAATGTTGATGTACATTCATGCTCAGTCTCAATGAGTAGTTTTATAGATATTTACAGATGCAGCCACCAGTATCCGATGAATTGCCTTGGAAAATCTGTATACAGTATACTGTATAAGTATGAAAAATATGCAGAACTCGCTTAGGTGATTATAAAAAATATACATTAGTAGCCAGGGTCCCTCTGGTCCCCCTGCCTGCAGGTTTCTTTCCCCCTTGCGTGTGTGCTGCTGCGGGGGCGAGCGTGTTCCCAGGGGCTCCCGGTGGCAGCTGCGGCAGGACGCCGCCATGTTTAATGTGTTCGCGCATGTGCGGAGGCTTGCTCGTAAGCAAAGCAATCGCGGCGGCAATGTTGAGGTTGGCGTGGGAGTTTGCGCCTGTGCCGTGCAATGCACAGAGGTTGGCAAGCATAGAGGTGGCCATTACATGTGTGCAAGAGCTCTTGGAAGTTGCGCATACTCAGTTAAGACTAGCGGCGGCCATTACAGCTTCAGACATGCGCAGTAAAGATCGTGCACGCGGTCCCCATAGGAAAGAGCTTTACCAAGAACTACAATTCCCAGCAGCCTCTGGGGACTGCACTTTCACCCTGGTCACAGGCAGCATTGAAGCCAATAGAGCTGGCAGCTTCTCATGCTGCAAAGTTGCAACAATGTTGTGTGCAGACAGGGTTTTGTCAGTTGGATCCAGGAAGCGATTAGGGAAGGTAGTGTACACAGCTGCAGTGCTCTGCTGTACTAGGCCCCAGACACCCCAGGCCAAGGTAGGCCCCACTCCCCACTAGGTTAATTGGTTAGTTCATAGGGAAGGCCCTTAGGTAGGGACCCTGCCCTAATCTGAGTCTTGTCAGTGACACAGCTGCAGTGCTGTGGGCTCTGAAAAGAAGAGACAGTGTGGCTTGCAGTGCAGTTTGTTTTGCAGTTAGTTTGTCAGTTTCAGGGAAGGCCCCTTTCAGTGCAAGGGGGGGTTGCTTTCTATAGTACCCAGTTCTATGTGATATCACCGGTGCCAGTTGCACTCAGTGATCGCGGCCTGCGTCAGGGCTCAGACAGGCTCTGCAGCAAGAGACTTTCCAAAGGTGGATCACTCCATGCGGGAGTCACCCACCGCCAGGCAGAGTTGCAGAACATCACAGAGGAGATCGCAGAGCGGCGGATCCTTTGTGAAGAATCTGCAGCCTCAGGTTGCTCACTAGGCAGGTACAGTCAGTCATCAAGTGCACCAACTTTACCAACAGTCACTCACTTGGGGTATTGTGGGACATTTGGGACTATTGATATAACTTGTGGGGTACAAAGCCCTGCGTGGTGACCGGGTAGTTGTGCCTATTAGTGTTATAGAGGGACACTGTCAATGTCATATTGTTGAAGTATGTTGTGTTATTTGCCATATAGAAGAGTGAAAGGGCTCAGGGCACTGCTAGTTGAAATCAGGCTGAAGGCAACGTGCAGTTGAAAAAACTTTTATTGCGGCATGACAGCCAGGTAAAACACTAAAATACCCTCTGACGCGTTTCGTCTTGCGAAGAAGTCGATTGCGAAAGTTGATAAAGTCAACTGCACGTTGCCTTCAGCCTGATTTCAACTAGCAGTGCCCTGAGCCCTTTCACTCTTCTATCTGGATCCTGCCGCACGGGAAGGACGCACTCGACGGAGCAGACGGAGCTTCCACCTTACCACAGCAAACCTGAGCAAAAGGACACAGTATGTGAGTATACCTACCCGCTGCCACAGAGAGTCGCTGGGAAGGTGAGGCCCACCCAAGGAGGGACCACCGAGTGCATCAACGGAGCACCGGACAGGTTAGCAGACCTCACTCCCTATAGCAACTGGCATTTCATGGCAACTCAGTGTTTAAGCTGTTCTTTTCATGCATGGACTATATGACTCAAGGTGTTAAGCTACCAGGCTCGTTTATTCACATAATGTAAAACAAATATAATCACTGCGCTTCTCCATGTAAAGAGCATGCAGCTAGTGAATGAAATGGCCATACAAATGTGCAAAACAGAAAGTGAATCCCTGCGCTTCTCCCATAGGGATAGCAATCAATGGGGAATATATATATATATATATATATATATATATATATATATATATATATATATATATATATATATATATATATATATATATATGTATGGTGTAAATACCTATAAGAAAAAAGGAGACTTTTGGTATACATCCTTTGATCAAATAATGCCAAGCCTGCTAACCACGTCAAGTTAAGTCTCTTTAGCAGGTCCCTACGCTAAATGCATACTAGTGTTATGTGAAATAAGCCCAGAAGGGGCTCAGTTAAAATACCAAAGCATATGCTTGTATAACCTAGTGCAATTAAAAACTGGTATATACCAGTACAGATACTCACATGTAAGTGAAGTGGAATAAGGGGACCTTGCTAGGAGATTATATACCTAGAAGAGGAGGGGCTGGCCTGCCACAAACTGCTCAATAAGCAGTTGCAGGTGATTGGCTAAATATATTCAATTACACCATAGTAGTGTTGCCCTCTAGGAGCGTGCTGCAAAGGACACAGTATGTGAGTATACGTACCCGCTGCCACAGAGAGTCGCTGGGAAGGTGAGGCCCACCCAAGGAGGGACCACCGAGTGCATCAACGGAGCACTGGACAGGTTAGCAGACCTCACTCCCTATAGCAACTGGCATTTCATGGCAACTCAGTGTTTAAGCTGTTCTTTTCATGCATGGACTATATGACTCAAGGTGTTAAGCTACCAGGCTCGTTTATTCACATAACAGGACCAACAATCACTAGGATTTAGCAATTATACTGTTGCATAACCTTACCAGGCATTGTTTTGGAGCACCCTATTTCTCTACTTCATTATTTGCCATATAGTTAATCCTTTTAGCCATAACCTTTGGTGTGGGCTGGTTACTTTATGGATGTTCCTATGTGAGGGCCACTGTACACTCCTAGAAGCTCACATAGGTGGAGGCGCTGACAAGAAACGTTCCAGAGGATTCATCCCAGGCTCTCACTAGCGGAGGCTCAGACCTCCTGTGAGCCTGACAAGTATACTGCACCACACCTGGTAACATATACAGTAGAGGCAACGTTTATTCTAACATTTGCTTTAAACTAGCCGGGTTACATTCTGGGTATGTGCTGGGTATGTGCTGGGTATGTTCTGGGCTAGTTTGAGGCATGTTTAAGGCATTTCTGCATTGACTAACGACCCATAGGATTAACACAGCAGGGATCCCTGGCAGTCCAATTCAGTTTGAATGGGACTGCAAGGGACCCCCGCTGTTAATCTGATAGGCCATTAATCAATGCAGAAATGCTGGGGCTAGTTTAAGGAAAGTTTAAGGCATGTATTCAGAATGTACCTGGGTGTACCTGGGTCTTTTGGGGAATTGCCACTGGTTTTTGTTAGAATAAGAGTTGCCTCTACTGTAGGTTCCCCCTCACATATACTCTATATGCGATTGGGTGGGGGAATACCCGTTACATTTGGAGGCGCTGCTGAGAGCAGACCTGGGGTGCCCTATTTTATTTTGTGTGAAATTGTCCACCATGTTCATACCCTCAATCCATGAGGTCCATTCTTGGGCCTGCTGGCGTAAAGCACTGCCTTGTCACGTGGTGGTAGTAGGGAACGTTCCCAGTCATGTGGACAGGATTGAAATTTGGGAGGCCCTAAAGAAACTCCTGGGCCTAGACCAAGAGTGGAAGCAGATGGACCAAAGGTTTGACATCACTGTCCAATGGAGTAGCCTATGGATAGCGGCGGGTCAGGAATTGGGAACAGGGAAAATGGCCCTTGGACTTTATCAGCCCCAGGTGCCCCACCAGAAGGCTATCCCCTTGTATATGCAGAAAGCCCTAGCATAGTTAACGGGACTGTGCACAAAATGGAGGTTTTCTCATCAGGGAATGCCAAAAGTGAGTCACACTTAAAATGGCGTCTCCCGCCAAGTCAGGAGAGCGCACGTGCTGCTGACTGCCAGCCTGCACCAAAAAGTATTGCAACAATCTGTCCGGGTTTGGCGCGAAATTCTGAGCCCCTCCCCTGAGATGCGAGTGACTCAGCGCAGAGCCAGAAACACCCCTTGAAAGAGTGTGCCGCCCCTCCTTTAAAATCCACCAGGGGGAGTGAGCACAGTGAACTGTCAGTAGCAATGGCTGTTCCCCATATGAAAGATACAGGATGCAGCAAACCACAACCTCAGCTACCAGGGGCATGGCGAGCGAGGAAAGTAAGTCAACCATTTATTTTGTGCCCATGTCTGCATAAAGTGAGGACGGGGATATGGACTTTGCCTATTACTCCTTGCCTAAAGGGTTCCTGGAAGTATCCACTGACGGGATCACCAGCTTGAGGTGTTCGGGCCCTGATTGTGTATTCCTGGGAAAATAACTTGTTTTTGGAGCTATTTTCTTTGTGAATGAAGCAAACCATCTTGTGTCTAGCCCTTTTATGCCTACGCTTGAGGAGTACCAAGCCCCGATGACCGAGACGGCTCCAGATTCGGTTCCAGACTCGGTTCCAAAACCAGAACCCCAGATGATGGAACCACAGATGACGGAATCAACGAAGGGTAAGGTGACTGCCCAGGGAGATGGGGGATCGCTACCACTGGTACCGCCGGAGCAGGACCGCTTCATGCCGATTGCCGCCAGTGAATGCGAGGCGCCCCGACGCTGTTCCCCTGCGGAGGTGTCCCTACCCCCATCCTTGTCTACTGATGACAGCAGCCAACCATCAGTGGTAATGCGCCTACCGGCGGGCCACTACAGCGGTGCAGCAGAGGCAGAGCGGCTTACCTGTGACTTGGGCCCGCTGCACATCGACATCCCTCGGCAGCAAGCGCTGGTGCAGCTGGAGCCACGGAAGAGTCCCATGACTGTGGTGACTCCCAGTGTTTCGGAACGACATCCGGAGACGGGACCAAAGGAAGAGGAACCCATCGCAAGCCAGCGGAGTGGTGAGGAACCTCCTTACTCCCCACAGGCTCCGATGGAGGCGGCCGTGGAAAAGGCCCCAACTAAGGCTCATGCTGAGCAGCAGAACATTGCTGGACATCCGTGTGCCCGAGGTGAGACTGCTTATGACCTGACGGTGGGCCCCTGTGACACTATAACCGTTACCATAACTGAACTGAGTGTGAGCCCGTGCGCTCCAACCCAAATGGTCCCAGGACTGGCATCCAACGCTCCCGAGTTTCAAGACAGTGAGTGGACTGCGCCAGAAGTGCCGGGGACAGGTCCCAAGACAGTCGAGGTGGGAACTGACAGCGTCCCCGAGGACCTGTTGGCCACCATGAATCACCGCAGTGGTAAGGTATCAACCCTTTACCCCCTGCAGGATGTTACAGAGACTTTGAGTACGGAGACATTGCTAATTGCTCGCTTCCCAGTGGAAGCCTCCCAAGTGAGTAGGGACAAGGACTGTGTTGTGAGTGATATCGTGAAATTTGCCTCCTTTAAGCCCAAAAAGGAGCGCTCCATTCACCAAGGGTGGACCACGGAAAGGGTCAAGGCCTCCTGGCCTACCGCATCCATGCCGCGGATGGCCGGGTAAAGGTCTGGCCCAGAGACACTATGCTATTCCTTCCACCAGGGGGAGGAAGGAGTATGGAACAGTGACTGTTGCACATGACCACAATCTCAAAGAGTCTACAGAGACTCCAGTGTCGGTAACGGAGACTACGCAGGCGGAGGCTCACCAAAGTCAAAGTGAGGTACCCCCACATTATCAGTCAAGGGCACCCCACAATTGGTCTCAGCAAACAGCTAACACTCAGCTGGCCTCGGGTATTACTGTGTGTGATATGCCATGTACCAATAACGTTAAAGCACCTGTGATAAGTGATATATACTATGCACTGCATTTTCATTATATAACTTTATTGTGCTGTGTGACGCTGTCCTCCAAGTGGGGACATTGGTATTTCCACCAGGGGGAGATTGTAGCCTGGGTCCCTCTGGTCCCCCTGTCTGCAGGTTTCTTTCCCCCTTGCGTGTGTGCTGCTACGGGGGTGAGCGCGTTCCCGGGGCTCCCGGTGGCAGCTGCGGCAGGACGCCGCCATGTTTAATGTGTTCGCGCATGTGTGGAGGCTTGCGCGTAAGCAGAGCAATCGCGGCGGCCATGTTGAGGTTGGCGCGGGAGTACGCGCCTGTGCCGTGCAATGCACAGAGGTTGGCAAGCATAGAGGTGGCCATTACATGTGTGCAAGAGCTCTTGGAAGTTGCGCATACTCAGTTAAGAGTAGCGGCGGCCATTACAGCTTCAGACATGCGCAGTAAAGATCGCGCACGCGGTCCCCATAGGAAAGAGCTTTACCAAGAACTACAATTCCCAGCAGCCTCTGGGGACTTCACTTTCACCCTGGTCACAGGCAGCATTGAAGCCAATAGAGCTGGCAGCTTCTCATGCTGCAAAGTTGCAACAATGTTGTGTGCAGACAGGGTTTTGTCAGTTGGATCCAGGAAGCGATTAGGGAAGGTAGTGTACACAGCTGCAGTGCTCTGCTGTACTCGGCCCCAGACATCCCAGGCCAAGGTAGGCCCCACTCCCCACTAGGTTAGTGGGTAAGTTCATAGGGAAGGCCCCATGGGTAGGGACCCTGCCCTCATCTGAGTCTTGTCAGTGACACAGCTGCAGTGCTGTGGGCTCTGAAAAGAAGAGACAGTGTGGCTTGCAGTGCAGCCACAGCAGTTAGTTTGTCAGTTTCAGGGAAGGCCCCTTTCAGTGCAAGGGGGGGTTTCTTTCTATAGTACCCAGTTCTATGTGATATCACCGGTGCCAGTTGCACTCAGTGATCGCGGCCTGCGTCTGGGCTCAGACAGGCTCTGCAGCAAGAGACTTTCCAAAGGTGGATCACTCCATGTGGGAGTCACCCACCGCCAGGCAGAGTTGCAGAACGTCACAGAGGAGATCGCAGAGCGGCGGATCCTTGTGAAGAATCTGCAGCCTCAGGTGCTGGAGCACTGGGCAGGTACAGTCAGTCATCAAGTGCACCAACTTTACCAACAGTCACTCACTTGGGGTATTGTGGGACATTTGGGACTATTGAGATAACGTGTGGGGTACAAAGCCCTGCGTGGTGACTGGGTAGTTGTGCCTATTAGTGTTATAGAGGGACACTGTCAATGTCATATTGTTGAAGTATGTCGTGTTGTGTTATTTGCCATATAGTAAACCCTTTTAGCCATAACCTTTGGTGTGGGCTGGTTACTTTATGGATGTTCCTATGTGAGGGCCACTCTACAGTCCTAGAAGCTCACATAGGTGGAAGCGCTGACAAGAAACGTTCCAGAGGTTTCACCCCAGGCTCTCACTAGCGGAGGCTCAGACCTCCTGTGAGCCTGACAGGTATACTGCACCAACACCTGGTAACATATGGTTCCCCCTCACATACACTCTATATGCGATTGGGTGGGGGAATACCCGTTACACATTTATTCCATATTGGAATACAAAAATTTATAAAATTGGCAACGTTTCGAGCAATCAAGTCCTCTGTCAAGCTTCTAACCCAGTGCAGTTCACAATGGCTCTTTATAGTGAAGATACCTGTAGGAGGTGAATTGGCACTAACATTATCTATCCAGGGCCTATGGTGGCGCACAGAGAGCACATCATCAGTTGTAACACAGTCCCTTTCATTCATGCGCATGCATTCTTCAGCATTCCAATGTTCCCCAGAGCAGTCAATATTAACAGGGTCTGTGGTACAGCATCCAGATCAGATCACGTGATATCTTCTATTAAAGCTAAACAGTGTCCTCATCAATGGCCCAGACACATCAAACATCATTAAGGAAAAATGGAGATATTATATCCACAAATTATTTTTTTTTTTAAATAAACTAGCATGCAGTATCCTGGTTCTGTAACAAATTGGTAAATTTTGATATGATGAGATAAACAAGATTTATACTAGTAAAAATAGTCAAATTAATACTTTTTTAGTATAAATATGCATTCGGTCCATTTTCGATAAGAATTGAAATGGTCTTAACTGATTTGTTTTAATATATTATTTATCTCGTAGATCAAGCTGTCGTTAGACCTATATTTCCTATGTACAATATGTACCGCCAAATTAATAGGACATTATGTACACAGTCAGGTAAACTGGCTGTCACGGTAGATTATGACAAGATATAATGAACACCAAATATCTGGGTTGAACTGAACGAGACTTAGATAAAATAAAATATAATTTATTCCTTAAATAAGGTGAACACAGCAATCTAGTACAATTAACAGACAAGAAGGTAACACTTACTTAGGGTTGGGGGATGGAGCCAGAACTGGAGATACAGAAATGCACTTTAAAACATTAAAATACAGGATTATAATGAAACATGGGAACAGGGGAACATACAGTTTCCTGACATAACAAGGTGTAAGCCACATTCCTGGACTGCAGTCCAGTTAACCCCTTGCCTCCCTGGTGAGGTCAGGGGGTGGCCATATGGGGTGCAACCCCTTTAATACCGGGCCAACCCCCCTTTCCCTCTACACCGTCTATAAGGGATCTGTCCGGATACCTAAGGCTGCTCTTATAGTGCCGGCTACGGCTACAGCTACGGCTACGGATGAGGTCTCCCGTCTCCGTAGCCCAAGCAAAAGTTGTAATTTGAGTTTGGGAGACGTCTCTAGCTACAAGAGGAGTGACAGAAGACAGAGGAGTTGTAATTTCTGTTTGTATGCTGAATTTACAGTACTTTTACTTTAAATTACGGGAGAATTTATTATTTTAAAGTTGTTCATTTAGTGTGTTTCACTTGACAGACACACAGACACACAGACACACAGACACACAGACACACAGACACACACAATCAGAGCCGCCAACAGAAATCATGGGGCCCAGGACAAATGAAGAGCAGGCCCCCCATCCCCCCAACCCATAGCGCACCTACCACGGAAAAACACATTTTAACGTACAACTTTTACTTAACCCTCCAATACATATAAAAATACACCCCCAACCCCCCAATACATATAAAAATACACCCCCATCCCCCCAATACATATAAAAATACAACCCCAATAATAAAACGCTGCACCCGCTGCCGGGTCGGCAGCGGCGGAAGTCAGCTGGGCTAAGCTTCCGGATCGCCGGCATGAGAGGGCGGCCCGGCACACACACGAGCCGCCATTGTGGGACTGAGAGGTGCCTGCAGCGGGGCAGGGCTGGCAGCAACTGCTGTGACCTGCAGCCGGGCCCCTGCCACCGCCAGCCCACACACACACACACACACACACACACACACACACACACACACACACACACACACACACACACACACACACACACACACACACACACACACACACACACACACACACACACACACACACACACACACAATCACCCCCCCCCACACACACACACTCCCACACACACTCTCACACACACAATCCCCCCCACACACACACACAATCCCACACAATCTCTCTCACACACTCCCACACACACACTCCCCACCACACACACAATCCCACACACTCACAATCCCCCCACCACACACACACCCATTCCCACACACACACCCATTCCCACACACACACACATTCCCACACACACACACAATCACACACACACACACACACACACACACACACACACACACACACACACACACACACACACACACACACACACACACACACACACACACATCCCCCCACACACACACACACACAATCCCCCCACACACACAACCCCCACACACACACACAATCCCCCCCACACACAAACAATCCCCCCCAACACACACACACAATACCCCACACACACAATCCCACATACACACACAATCCCACACACACACACAATCCCACACACACACACAATCCCACACACACACACAATCCCACACACACAATCCCACACACACAATCCCACACACACAATCCCACACACACACAATCCCACACACAATTACAATCTGTCACGCTCTGCAGCCCACAGACCAGTCCCCTGTACTGAGGTGGGATGTAGAGTATACGCACCAACAGTAGAGGGGGCATGTCTGGGATGTTGCGAAGTAGCGTAGCCAGGCCTGGATGTAGATAAAGAATGGCCAAGTACTTGCCGAGTCCGAGGATATAGAAAGTTTCGTAGTCAAAATCCGTAGCAGAGTACGAGGGTCTTAGAGGTTAGAGTAGTCTGTAGGAAAGCCGA
The DNA here is from genome assembly GCF_040206685.1 of Ascaphus truei. Lineage (NCBI taxonomy): Eukaryota > Metazoa > Chordata > Amphibia > Anura > Ascaphidae > Ascaphus > Ascaphus truei. The sequence goes on from NC_134484.1 coordinate 159,301,514, forward strand.
GTTCAGGAGTCAGAGGGGATATTCAGACGAGCCGGGTCAGTAGCTGTAAGGAATAAACACAAGAGAGCACGACACAGGTTCCAGGCAACACAGTTAGCAAGGAGCTATGCAGAGCAAGGAAGTGAAGGCAAAGCAGGATATTTAAAGTGACAGTGACCAATCCGGACGAGGGGCATGGCGGAGGCATGTCGAGGAGCTGCTCGTGAGTGGCTGAGAGACCAGGAAGTAGTAGAGCACAGCTGAGAGTCTGTAACACCAGTGCCAGAATCCAAGATGGCGGCGGAAGAGTTCAAGGTATGCACTGGGCGGCGGCATGGGTAGCGACGGGGGCAGGGGCAGCAGCCGCTGCAGTACTGGTAGTGGGTAAGGAGGGGTCACACCACAAGGGACGTGGCCCCGATTCCTTACATAATCCCACACATATAATCCCCAAAAAAGTCCAACACACACAATCACACACACAATCCCAAACACACACACAATTCCCCCCCCCCACACACACACACAATCTCATACACACTCACACACACTCACACACACTCACACAATCACTCAATCACACACACAATCCCACACACACACACACAATCCCCCCCCCCCACACACACACACAATCCCACACGCAATCTCACACACAATCCCACACACACAATCCCCCCCCACACACACAATCACTCACAAACACACAATCACACACAATCACACTCCCACAATCATAATCCCACACACACACAATCCCACACACACACACAATCCCACACACACACACACACACACACACACACACAATCCCACACACGCAATCCCACACACGCAATCTCACACACAATCCCACACACACAATCCCCCCCCACACACACAATCACTCACAAACACACAATCACACACAATCACACACAATCACACACAATCACACTCCCACAATCATAATCACACACACACACACAATCCCACACACACACAATCCCACACACACACACACAATCCCACACACGCAATCTCACACACAATCCCACACACACAATCCCCCCCCCCACACACACAATCACTCACAAACACACAATCACACACAATCACATACAATCACACTCCCACAATCATAATCACACACACACACACACACACACACACACACACACACACACACACACACACACACACACACACACACACACACACACACACACACACACACACACACACTCCCCCCTCCCACACCCACACATTCACACAATCCCACACAATCACACACACTCACAATCCCACACAAATACACACACAATTCCACACACAATCACACAATCCCACACAAGCACACACAAACACACACAAATACAATCACTCACAATCACACACAATCACACAGACTCCCCCACACACACACACACAATCCCACACCCCCCCTCTCCCTGCACTCACACACAGACACATTTCTCCTCTCCCTGCATCAGATCAGAAGCTATCTGATTGGTTACAGCCTGTCACATGAGGAGACCGTCTCTGTAAAAATAAAATTCTACTGACTACAGAGATTCATGTCTCTTCATCGCTCCGTCACCCCTACTATAAGCGCATGCTACAGATTCAATGCATTTGTTTTGAAGCGACGTCGCGCCGCTGTCGCCGTCGTCAGCACTATAAGCGCAGCCTAAGATGGCTGCTGACAGGAAGTGACCTCTCACCCTCACTGAAGCTACCGTGGCCATCTTGCTTCCTGGCAATTCCTGCTCCTCACTTCCTGACAGGAAGTCAGGCTCTCTCTGGCCCTCATTGACAGCAGCTGCATCTGGCCTTGGGAGAACATACTGGCTCCTGGGAGAACATACTGCTCGCCCTTCTAAAATTGCTCAAAGACTGGACTCAATCTCCTCTATGCTACAAACTGTGTGCAGTCACCTCAGCCCTCCCAGGGTAGCCCCGTCTCTGTCCGTGCCTTCTGATGATCAAGTCACGCTAGTACCTGTAGTCTTAAAGGAACCCTGGATCCCTACTCCTGGACCAGTGCCAGGTTCAGTTTGACATGCAACCATGATCCTTCTCTACCCACCGCTCTTGGGAGGCGTACATCTTCTCCCTCCTCAGGGATGAAGCATTAGCCTTGGTATTCTCCCTTTATGAAAAAGGCTCCCCCCTGTTTGATGACTCCAGTGCCTTCATGCAGACCTTCCGGATGATCTTCGATTCTCCCGGTCATGCTGCTTCTGTCGTATATGCACTCCTGCAGATTAAACAAGGCTCCCACACCATGTGACAATATGCAATGTAGTTTAGGACCCTGGCAGCAGTGACCGATTGGAATGAGGGGGCCCTGAAGTTTGCTTTGTATCAGGGCATTGAGGCTGAATTAATTTACAGGGACAATCCCGCTGATGTAGAAGGCCTGATCGCCCCTTGCATTTCCCTCCATCTTCGGATGAGGGAGTGAGATAAGGAGCATGTCCATTTCACAGGGTCCGGTCTTTTCCATTGGTTCCACCTCTAGAGGTTCCTAATAATGAAGCCTCCGAAGAATTAGTGGAGCCCATGCAGTTGGGCAATATGCGTCTCCCTGAATGGGAGAAGCAGCTCCATCGCTCCTTTGGATTCTGCTTCTAATGTGGTGAAAAAGACCATATGGTAGGGTCTGTCCTATGAAATTGGGAGATGGCCAGTGCCCAGCACAAAACAGGGGAATTGCCTCTGGGCATATACACCATTTCCCCATCTCCCAGTTGCCTGATGATCACCATCTGTTTATCTTGGCAGAACCATTCGGTTACTACTAAGGCCTTCGTGGATTCTGGAGCCAACGGTATGTTCATGGATAAAGCCTTCACTCAGTGAGTCAATATCCCTCTCCAGAGAAAGAACATGCTCTTGGGTATCTCCTCTTTTGGTATTAAACCGGAAGGATCTGGGGTCATTTGCAAGAGAAAACTCAGCTCATAATCATGGTCGGTGGTTTGCACCACGAGGTTCTTCAGTTGAATGTTATCCATTCCCTAACCATCAATGTAATTCTGGGGCTTCCTTGGCTTCATAGCCCCCGGATTTACTGTACCTCAGGATAGATACTAACTTGGGGCCTGCCTGCGAATGGAAATGCCTTCCACCCTGTCATCCTGTAGAGGTCTCCTACTGCTGCAGCCAGCTTTATTCTTGCATTTACCCGTGGCTACCCGTGGCTTTTTTCAGCTGGCGCCGAACTTGGCCGCGTGCCAGCCGCATCTTCCCCGCATCCTTCCCTCCCCTCGTGACCCCCTGGCTGCTCCGCCTCTGCTTCTCCGGGTTCCGGGGGTGCACAACGCATCCCCACTTACCCCGCCTACCCCTTCAACTTTCGGGAATGCCGGCGGAACCCTGGCACGCACGCACGCACCCTGGCACGCGTGACCGGCGCACCAATAACGCGCGGCACGCATAAGGAAAAAAAAAAACAGCCGCGTCTGCCCGCACATTGCGGTGGCGGCCGCAGGAGAATAAAGGCGGCCGCCACTGTATCACCCAGGATCCAATAAGGTGAAGGCTGATGCCCTATCCTGCCAGTTGTCCAAGGACGACATAGATGCTACGGATAAGGTTTCCATCTTTCCTTCATCTAAGATTGTGGTCGCCATTACCATGCTCCAACATGTCCAGAAAACCCAGGCCAAGTTGCCCACCTCCCCCTCCTCCCCGACATCCACCAGCCACAGCCCCACCAGTCCCAGTTACTCCCTGACTCCACCATGCAGAGCCCCACCAGTCACAGTTACAGTTCAAGCTCGCACATTTATTCCCTGACCAGCCCTAAATACATCCAAACCAGCCCTAAATACATCCCAGCCAGCCCCAGTTCCCCAGAGTACACATCAACCTTCCCCAAGTACTCGTCCAAATACACCCCAACTGCCCCCACAGTGGACGTCTAGAAAACAAGGATCTGGTCGCCCTGTAGTTCGACCCTGAAGGGGGGATACTATAAGGGATCTGTCTGATACCTAACATGACTGCTGACAGGAAGTGACCTGTTACCCCTACTAAAGCTACCGTGGCCATCTTGGTTCCTGACAATTCCTGCTCCCCACTTCCTGACAGGAAGTCAGCCTCTCTCTGACCCTCTTTGCCAGCAGCTGCTTCTGGCCTTTAAATAGCAGGCAGTTGCTCCCTGTCAGTGCTTGTACAAATAACTCTGTACCTTGTTCAGCTTGAGCTCTGTCTTTGCTTCTATGATTACCTGCTTGTGCTTGACCTCTGTAGACAATAGGGGAGCGCAAATCGATGGAATATATATGTGGAAAAATAAAAAAACAATATTTGCTCTGTCATTAAGCCCCTGGATAAAGCCAAGGAGCGAAACGTACGTCAGGGCTTTCCTCCAATTTGTACTCCCTGCATGCCTACCCGTTTTTGATGACCAGTTACTGTGCTGAAACTTTCTTTTCTAGTTTTACCAAGGACATCCGTTTCTCATGTGCCACATGCGGCTACTCTCATGCATATGGACTGACCTATACTCTACAGCAGCTAAGTACCGACAATCAAGTGTCTGTTACCTTCCACCCCAGTATACCTACAATCAAGGTTTACAAGTCTAGTGGGGGCGCTTTCCATGCACCTGTGGGACGGACTTACATACAGGGACTTTAAACTATTCTCTTTAGTCCCTGTTTATTTGCCTATGTGTGCTGTTTGAGCACCTGTTATTTTTGATTTGTGGTGCCCTTGGTATGTGCTCATACAGTAATAATCTTTATCTGTTTCTTGCTATAATAGGGTTTGCTTAAAGACCGGCCGGTCTTATCTGGCAGAAGGTTAATTACAAGCCCTTCTACCAAGATATATTTAAATGCCAGTTTTCACCTTAATTCTGCTTCAGCCAATGGGTGTCTCTTTTCTATAGGGGATTCTCCATGGATATCATCATAGGGTAGGGTCAGTAACTGTTTAATGATTGTTATATGTGACGGTATTTATAATAAATGTAGTATACTTTTTATATACTTTAGTGCTACATGTGGGATACTTTCTTTCTCTTTTTGTGTTTCATATAATTTTTAGAGTATGGCATTATTTGCCATACTGGTCTGGAGACATTCTTTTCGTTTTTTATTTTGCGGCCTCATCATTTTTTTTTAACCAAAACAGCTCTTTTTTGCACTGTGCTGTATAAAGCCTGAAAGCTACTATACCCTTGTGCTATATTTTGGTGAAGCCCACTAAGCTTATGCATCAGTTTCTTCTGATGTATCATTTGAGCGAGTGGCATGGCCTCCTGTGGAATGCTCATCAAGACTGCACGTGGAACTTCAGGTGGCGTTGAAGAGGTGCCACTATTTCTGCAGCTGGGAGGTCTAGTGCTGTCAGCTCTAGCACCAGTGTACATACCGCTTCCAAATCTCATTCCCATGTCCCTCCCCTAAACAGCCTCTAGAGATTAATCAGTATGGTATGAGTTGGGGTGCATAAAACCCGAAATGAGCACTTACAATAATATAACAGAAACACTACAGCTTATTACTAATTAATATACGATTATTGATACTTTGCTGTAAAAAAAGGAACAGTTTACTGATCATTGTTGAAGTATATTAATGAGTTAATGACAATGTGTTTGGTATTATGCATGACAAGTGCAGTATTATGTGACATTTACAGTCCAAATTAGGAAAGTTAAAAATAAAAACATAATGTATGATGCAAGTTTTGTTTCGATACGCTCTCAAATGGTGTTAACTTATATTACTATGTTGTTTTGTAAATAATATTTACATGATGAGTATTGTTAAGCCTAATATGCTTTTTATAAATCAAAGCATTCCTGGTAATGTTTTCAGATATGCAATTGCCATTAGCCAAAATGCTTGATTGGCTCATAATATCAAACAGTCCTCAGATGGAATACCCCTTTGGTATCATAATAATTTTAAATACACCTTCAAAAGAACATCAAAGTCCCACAACTATTTGAATTAGCTGGTAGGACTTCAACTAGCACTGTAGTAGGGAATCAAAACACTCTGGTGTCCAGACATACTGTATAAACATCGATATGGATAATTGCTATAAGTGGTGTATAAAATAAAAGCCAAGGACTCACTTGCGTGTAAAAGGTAGTGAGGGGTATATTAAGTCAGAAAACGACTAATTAACGTATTTGTACTTACCCCTGTAATGTAGCATCTGTTGTGTGCTTTCATGCCCAGTTGCACATGATGTTGAACCTACAATATGTTACACATAACATATGTTAATTGAATGGGCATTATTTAATATTGTTTGAAGATGTAAATTCATACCATTTTTTACAGTTATTGATGAGTATAAATCTACTATCCATATTTGTTTTGATTTTTTTATGTTTTGAGATCTGGGAAATACATTTTTCATGTCACGTGTATTTGAGTATACATGCATGTTTTTTTCAAGTCCAATCTACTGTAGTTAAAGAAATGTGAACAGATGTAACATCATTTTTTCATCTGGTAGAGAGTAACCCATATGTTCAGTCCTGGCTGACAATGTAGACGTGGATGCACATATATAATAAGGTGATAATATAGCACATATTACTTTATGTTTTATAACATTATGGTACACTGGCGACACACTTTATTCGAGCTCAGCTAGTCCCACGAATTCGGGTATACCCGGGTGTATTGAGGTTTGTGACTGTTTTCTGCCCGAGTGCATTGGGTTATTTTCCAGGCAGGGATTGAAGCATTTTATTCCCGCTGGCTGCAATACTGCACAGTATATATATATATACTGCATTACAATTCGTGAATTTATGCCATCTGGTAGACACGCAAAGCATTGCAGCCTATTAAATCCTAATCATTATCATTTAACAGATCAGCCGCCCGTCAGCCAGGCATGAACCCAGGCTGGGAAGGCAAACGCAACGGGGCTTGTCAGAGGTGAGGAGCGGCGCATTCCAGGTATCTGCCAGGTACATACTGGGTATTTGCTCGAATAAAGTGTGTCGGTGCAGTAGGTGTTATGATTGAACAAATTGACATACGTATATACGGTCATATACAGATGGGGTATGATTGATTGCCAGCATGGGTGCCAGGAGATTTGTCATCACAGCGGCATCATCTTTTTTTTGGCCGCAACTGAACCACGTCTTGGCAGTGGGGAGCCAGAATAATTATATGTCCTGTTATTGATGTTACTGGAGTTTATTACATAGTCATCAGGTGTCACACTGAATATAGACACCTATTATAAGCAGTGTCCTAGAAGGTTAGACTCCAGCAATATGTAGGTGTCTGAAGCCAAGATAGTGTACAATGTAGACATGTGTTGCTTAAAACAGTGTATTTCTTTGTTAAACGACCTTGGACTTGCATAACTAAAAAAACTATGCATTTGCAAAAAAAAACCTTTCATAACGCTGAAAAAGTACAGGCAGTATGTTTTTTTCTATAAGGCACACAAAATCAGTTATGCTTATATGATCTTTTGTGCCATACAAGACAGAACAGATAATAAAGCAACTCTGAAAGAAATATATGATTACAAGACTTTCAAGTACCCATTCAATGCCAACGACCAAAAAAGCTGGAAGAATTATGTTGGCACAACTTAACCATTAATGATTGCTTTATTAGAATAGCGTGCACCAGCAAAAAGGGCAGGTACTGGACACTGCATGCATCATGGATGCATGCATGGATTATAACAATTTAAGAGGGAGAAAGAAATAGATTGAATAGACGTGTCATAAATGATCACACCGATATGATCCCACCAGAGTACCTGCCCCAAGCCAACTACATGATGCCAGTCGATTAAAGATGCCAGCAGAGTACTTGACCCAATACCATGATGGACCAACAAAGTTTGCTAACTACATGAATCTAAATCTCAACTTCTACTATGGTTTCATTGATTTACTGCCACCCAATTTTCAGTATGGGGATATGCAAGGTCAATTTCACTTTACATAGAACTATCATTCACAAATGACACACATACAATATGTGTTCCATAGCCCACGCATGTGCCTACATTGAAAGACAGATTGTATTTGAATTCCATTGACCATGAATGTGTCTACATTGGAAGACTTGCATGCTTACAGACAGTGTACTGTACTTAAAAAAGGCAATGCAAGGCTTTTTTAATATAGGATTGGAGCGGGGGGGCTTTGGAGCTGAACAACATTGATTTCAGCTCTAGTGACCCCTGCTTCAAAGCTGTATATACCTGTATATAAAAAACAAACATTTGTATTGCTCCTACTGTATAAGCATTTATTATTTCTGGTTTATTATACTTAGATTAGTGATATGAACAAACTTCCTAAACAAAATTAGTAAACAAAATAAATTCCCAGTTCTTTGCTGCTTTATGGATCCGGGCCAATGTTTGCAATCCTCAAACCTGAACAGAGACAAGATCTCCATTTGCGGGTAATCCTACACCATAAACTGACAAGTGACAGCAGACTCCACCCCATCAGTAATTGACGGCATCCCTGGTGATGCGTGTAGCAACCATGGGCAGCACAGCGTAGATGCGGGACCACCCCCCAACAAGTAACCATCATAAATTCCCTTGTAGACAACTGACAGTATCCCAAGCAATTATATATCACCAGGGTAGGGGGGCGGGAAGGGGGGATGGGTGGAGGAAGCCCTCGCTACTGCCACAGACACAGGTGCTGCAATCAGGGGAAATAATTGAACAACAACAAAGAGAGGAAGAACACCTATGATGAGAGCACTCAGCGGCTAATGATACTGATAGTTACTATGAACCTGATAGAGACAATTGGTCATGATTGACATGTAATGACATGTAATGATGAATGAGTTAAAAATCAATTTTAATTGGAGAAATCCTCAAATAAAATAAATGGTCCTCAGTATGAGGTAATCCTAAACGATTAGCGAAATAATTAAAATGGAGGTAAGGGGTAGGGATAATGAGTCCTATTAGATAATAGGTGCTCTCTATACAACTTCAACAACCAAGGTAAGTATATAAATTTTCAATGATCGGGTGTGCTGGTATCCCCAAGGTATATGGGGTATACTGTGTAACATAAACACATGCTGCAACAGGAAGTATAGGTGACTCAAGATGTGAACAAAGTGTCTAGCTCAAACATACTGCACACATAATAGCTCCTTAGTCTGTTCTCTATATATCCAGAGCTGCGAGTCCGACAGATTGGCAGGTAATTAATATCTGTCAAGGTGTGTTATGACAACGACTTGTGCCCGGAGCCCTCACTGATGCAAATGAAAGATCTGTAAGTCACATACACTCTAATCCTATTAAGGATTGTGAACCCATATACACTGAAAAGTTGTGGTGGTGAAGGTATTGGCACATACACACTGCGTGACTGGACCGTGAAGCAGACTGTAATAGTGTCTGCCGCAGTGTGTCCAACTGCCACGTCTAACACTGTGCTGTGAATCAATGTCAATAACCTTTGCGGTAAGTATTTCTCTACAAACCCCCCTCCAGAGCACACAGACCATGGAAGTCTGTGTATCAGAATGTCCCTCCACGGTGGGAAGGAGTAAAGCAGTGTTCACCGGTATGCGGAAGTGACGAACCGGAGAGACTCGGAAGTCGTCACCTATCAGGTCATTACGTCTATTTGCCGATGTACGTTTCGCTGGTAAGCTTTATCGAGGCTGATGGGAGCCCTCCAAGTGCCTGCTATTTAAGGTAATGCGCCTGATTGGTAGTTAGAGTAGTGAATGCACGTTGGCGTCAATTTGCATAATTGGGCATTATGACTACGTGAATGAACATTGAGGGAATACAGTCCCTGAGGGCCTCTAGTGGTGGAGATGAGAAACCCAGAATACCAGCAAAGGGGAACATAGGAAAAGTGACCATAGGTAGGAGATACAGTCTAAATGAAGGGATAAAAAAACAAATCCCTCATTTAGACCTTGGGGGGAGAGTGTACCCAATGTATATATCCACCTTGATTCTTTTTGAAGTAGAATCTGGTCCCAATCTCCTTGTCTTGTGCCCAGGGAATATTGGTCTATGCCTACAAATGACAAGACATTACTGTCCCCATTGTGATTTTCCAGAAGGTGTCTGGCTACTGGTGTGTCCTGATGGTTGCGAATACTGCCCAGATGTTCTAGGAATCGGATCCTAAATGGACGTCTGGTTTTTCCTACATACTTTTTTTGGCAAATGCAGGTCACTAGATAAATAACACCAGAGGATCTACTGTTAATAAATCTCCTGATGTCATATTTCCTAGTGTTATTCCAGTTGTGGAAAGTCTTTGAGGTTTTTATTGATTTGCAAGCTTTGCAATTATGGCAGCTAAAGCAACCAACTGGTTTGTCTGGTAGCCAAGTACTCAGAGTCTTATCTCCTTCAAAGTGACTGTTAACTAAATAATCACAGGGATTTTTGGCCCTTCTAGGTCTCATCTCTGGATGTGATTTGAGTATGTCACTAAGATCAGAATCTGATTGCAAAATGTGCCAATGTGTCTGGAAAATTCTTCTGGCCTGATCCCATTTAGAATTGTATGTACCGATGAGTACACAAAAAACACAGCGCACAACGCTCATAGTGTATTAAAAGATATATTAAAAATAACCAACAAATAAGGGTAAGTATTGTGCGTACATCCGATTGGCCCATCATTGACTCCTCCCCGCTTCCTCTGTATTGGCTGAAACATCCGATTGATGGGCCAATCATATGTAAGCGTGGGGTATTTCAATGCTGCATGGATTAACCATTCATTATTCCCTGATGAAGAGACCGTAAGGTTTCGAAACGCGTTGGAAAAAGGTTCGATTTGCTGTATTTCATTGGACTCTCTACCCCACTACTGCGGGCTCACTCGGCGACTGGAGAAAAAGATCGCGACACGAATTGCAGTGTCGCTTCCCAGTGACGTCACAAACCCGGAAGTGCCGGATCGGTGGGCTTAGAAGCGTGTATCCAGCCACTGTAAGAACTTGCCGGATACCGCGACATTTCTCGTGTACACCACGCGTTTGCTGGACTTTCTACCCTTGCGAGTGAGACTATCCAGGCTCCATTTTGGGACCGAGAGACCGAGAGACGGGGAACTGCTTATACCATCGTTTGATGACATCTGAATTGGCGTTCTGTCTGGTGCATGGGTAACATTAACCCCTGACATGCCTGTTTAATTTTGTTTTGATGTACGCACAATACTTCCCTTATTTGTTGGTTATTTTTAATATATCTTTTAATACACTATGAGCGTTGTGCGCTGTGTTTTTTGTGTATTCTGTCTAAACTTGTAGGGGGTGTTTTGAGCCATCCCTGGTATCACAGCTGCAGACGCTCCAAATACTCAGTGCCTATGAGGTCACGTATTGATTTATACATTTAACACTGATTATCACTTCACGTTGTGTATTGTTTGTAGTTGCTCACCTATTTTCACTTCTATGTACCGATGAACCTGATGCAGTTGGGTATGGGTTCCTGGGTTTTGTCTCTTAATAAAGTTTGCCTTGGGGTATTTTTATCTCTTTTGTAAGCCCTCTTAATACTGTTCTTACTGTAGCAACGTGCAGATATTGAAGAAGAGACCCCCAAACAAACTAAACATCATATGCAAACCAGATTTCAGGAATCTAATCCTTTTTTAGAGGCAACTGGGCCCCAGACCCCATACAGAGGTAGAGGAAGACCAGGAGGGGGCACAAGAGGTCAAGGAAAAAACAGGGGAGACTGGAAAACCAGGAGGTACAGGAGCAGGAGACGTTATTAAGTAACACAGACATGACTGGAGCTAACTGTACATCTGACGAGAGCCAAATCATCAATCTTTCAGACTTTAAGTTAAACACTAACCATCTCAGTGTTTTATCTAAAGGACTATCGTTTTCACCCACTGGCCACTTTGATATGTTCGAATGGGTTAAAGACCTGAATCCATTCGCTAGAAAGTTACTCTTACACAAGATGTTAAAGCGAAGGGATGATATGATTACTGATGATCTAGGCCTCGACCCTATGGACCTTATGAGTAGACAAAATCTAGATACTCTGATGGAACTGATGGCAATGTCAGATATACCACTAGGTGAGGGCCCGTTTACAACTTTAAGACCTAAATCTAAATTTATGCCCTCCCTTGATTCAAGCTCTAGTGTTGCAGTATTTGTTAACTTGGTCACCAAGGATCTTGAACTCCTTAACAAATCTACACGTAATTTACTTGATAACCTTAATAACGAGGAAAGACTAGCCCTCAAAGAACTCAGAGAGGACAAAACTATAACCATAAAGCCCTCAGATAAAGGGGGCAGCGTGGTTATTCTTAACAGCAAAGATTATTTGATAGAAAATGAGCGACTTCTATCAAATAGGGCCTGTTACACAATCCTCAAAACTGACCCTACTGTTACCTTTAACCTGGAACTTAATGAAATACTTAATAACGGTATACTAGACAAAGTCATCTCTGATAAAGAGAAAGACTTCATCCTAGTCAAACATCCCAAGATTGCTACCCTATACAGTCTACCCAAAATACACAAGGGAAAGACACCACCACCGGGACGACCAATTGTCTCGGGCATAGGGAGTTTGACTGAAAATGCCAGTGACTATATCGACTGTATACTGCGACCATTTGTTATAGCCCTTCCATCACACCTTAGGGACACCAAAGATATCCTCTGTAAAATAGAGGACATCAATGTTACAGCAGATACTATCTTGGTGTCCCTAGATGTAGAAGGGCTATATACGAGTATACCTCACACAGTAGGGTTATCGTCTGTATCCTATTTTCTTAACACTCGAGGTACTCACCTTTCAAATCACAATGAGTTTGTTCTCAAGTTGCTTCAATTTGTTTTAACCAAGAACTACTTCTGGTTTAACAAAAAACTCTACCACCAGACCCAGGGCACAGCAATGGGTACTAAATGTGCCCCATCATATGCCAATCTGTACCTGGGCTGGTGGGAAGCAGAAGTAGTTTTCTCCAAGAATCTTGAACACTATACCAATTACTTTCAACTATGATATAGGTTTATAGATGATATCATCTTACTCTGGAATGGTACTGAGAAACTACTATTAGAGTTCATCAACATCTTGAATACAAACACTTTCAACTTGAGACTTACCTTTGAAATCGGTCCTACTGAGATTTCGTTTTTGGACAGTAAAATATCAATCAAAGAGAATGGATACATGGCATCCACTGCCTTTAGAAAGATAACAGCTACCAACAGTATCCTCAGAGCGAACAGCCACCATCCCCCTAATCTCATCACGAATATCCCAGTTGGTCAGTTCCTTCATATCAGAAGGAACTGTACCACATCTTCTGACTTCGAGACTCAAGCAGTCCTTATGAAGGAAAGATTCCTTGCACGTGGCTACAGTAAGAACAGTATTAAGAGGGCTTACAAAAAAGCTAAAAATACCCCAAGGGAAAATTTATAAGGAGACAAAACCCAGGAACCCATACCCAACTGCATCAGGTTCATCGGTACATACAATTCTAAATGGGATCAGGCCAGAAGAATTTTCCAGACACATTGGCACATTTTGCAATCAGATTCTGATCTTAGTGACATACTCAAATCACATCCAGAGATGACACCTAGAAAGGCCAAAAATCTCTGTGATTATTTAGTTAACAGTCACTTTGAAGGAGATAAGTCTCTGAGTACTTGGCTACCAGAAAAAACAGTTGGTTGCTTTAGCTGCCATAATTGCAAAGCTTGCAAATCAATAAAAACCTCAAAGACTTTCCACAGCTGGAATAACACTAGGAAATATGACATCAGGAGATTTATTAACTGTAGATCCTCTGGTGTTATTTATCTAGTGACCTGCATTTGCCAAAAAAAGTATGTAGGAAAAAACAGACGTCCATTTAGGATCCGAGTCCTAGAACATCTGGGCAGTATTCGCAACCATCAGGACACACCAGTTGCCAGACACGTTCTGGAAAATCACAATGAGGACAGTAATGTCTTGTCCTTTGTAGGCATAGACCAATATTCCCTGGGCACAAGACAAGGAGATTGGGACCAGATTCTACTTCAAAAAGAATCAAGGTGGATATATACATTGGGTACACTCCCCCCAAGGTCTAAATGAGGGATTTGTTTTTTTATCCCTTCATTTAGACTGTATCTCCTACCTATGGTCACTTTTCCTATGTTCCCCTTTGCTGGTATTCTGGGCTTCTCATCTCCACCACTAGAGGCCCTCAGGGACTGTATTCCCTCAATGTTCATTCACGTAGTCATAATGCCCAATTATGCAAATTGACGCCAACGTGCATTCACTACTCTAACTACCAATCAGGTCACTGCGCATTACCTTATATAGCAGGCACTTGGAGGGCTCCTATCAGCCTAGATAAAGCTTACCAGCGAAACGTACATCGGCAAATAGACGTAATGACGTCATAGGTGATAACTTCCGAGACTCTCCGGTTCGTCACTTCCGCATTATGGTGAACACTGCTTTACTCCTTCCCACCGTGGAGGGACATTCTGATACACAGACTTCCATGGTCTGTGTGCTCTGGAGGGGGGTTTGTAGAGAAATACTTACCGCAAAAGTTATTGACATTGATTCACAGCACAGTGTTAGACGTGGCAGTTGGACACACTGCTGCAGACACTATTACAGTCTGATTCACGGTCCAGCCATGCAGTGTGTATGTGCCTATACCTTCACCACCACAACTGTTCAGTGTATATGGGTTCACAATCCTTAATAGGATTAGAGTGTATGTGACTTACGGATCTTTCATTTGCATCAGTGAGGGCTCCGGGGACAAGTCGTTGTCCTAACACACCTTGGCAGATATTACTTACCTGCCAATCTGTCGGACTCGCAGCTCTGGATATATAGAGAACAGACTAAGGAGCTATTATGTGTGCAGTATGTTTGAGCTAGACACTTTGTTCACATCTTGAGTCACCTATACTTCCTGTTGCTGCACGTGTTTATGTTACACAGTATACCCCATATATCTTGGGGATACCAGCACACCCGATCATTGAACATTTATATAATTACCTTGGTTGTTGAAGTTGTATAGAGAGCACCTATTATCTAATAGGACTCATTATCCCTACCCCTTACCTCCATTTTAATTATTTCGCTAATCGTTTAGGATTACCTCATACTGAGGACCATTTATTTTATTTGAGGATTTCTCCAATTAAAATTGATTTTTAACTCATTCACCATTACATGTCAATCATTGACCAATTGTCTCTATCAGGTTCATACTAACTATCAGTATCATTAGCCGCTGAATGCTCTCATCATAGGGGTTCTTAGTATCCCAAGCAATATATACAGTACTAGGAAATAAAGAATACAGAGAAAGCATATACAAAATGCAAAATGCCAAGCAAATTATGTACAGTATACCACCAAATATGGCTAAGATACCAGCAACCAATAAAAACATTTAATAAAAACAAGATATAGGTTCTACTACTGTATATATTAGCATATCTGCTGAAAACTACTATCTTAGTTATATATATATATATATATAAAACCTATATGGAACCATGTTAAAAATGGTTTTTGAAGCAAAAAGTGGCACTGTGTGCTCATTTGCATTGAATCCCTTGCTGCAGTGGAAGTGCTGTGTGCTGGGTGATAATGGGGAAAGGCGGGGTTGCAGACCTGCCAAAGACATGCAGATGAGCATACAGTTGTATTTACATTTGTATATATATATATATATATATATATATATATATATATATATTTATATATATATATATATATTATATATATATATATATATATATATATATATATATATATATATATATATATATATAATTGCCGGGAGGCTATAGTGTTGAGTCTTTGTAATAGCAGGGAAGTGCTGGCGAGTCAGTATCGCCTTCATGTGCTTAGACGAAGCCCTGTACGTGCACCAATGTGATGTCCTTCACTAGGGAGTCCCAGTCCTTCCCTGGGAGCTTATAAAGACAAGTTAGGTAAGTGTTGTGAAACAAATTAACCCCTTGTGTGCCTGATCCTTTCTATGAACTTATAGTGTTGTTCTTATTGTTCCTGTCAATTGTATGTAATTTTAGCGGATGGGCCCTTTATTGAATCTACTGTATACTGGAATTGCTCTAACTTCGTATCCCTGTATTGTAGCTATACTGTATGTATGTAATATGTTGCACAAGAAGCTAATATAACATTGAGTTGACCAGTTACTACAATTGATCATTAATGTACATGAATATCTTATCAAATGTACATGAATCCCTTTTTAGGCTCAATCATATATTCCATGTATTGTATTGTATGTCGTTATTTATATAGTGCCATTAATGTACATAGCGCTTCACAGTAGTATTACACATGGTAATCAAATAAATAACAGTTAATATAAATAACAGATAATGGGAATAAGTGCTTTAGACATAAAAGTAACATTAAGGAAGAGAAGTCCCTGCCCCGAGGAGCTTACAGTCTAATTGGTAGGTAGGGAGAACGTACAGAGACAGTAGGAGGGAATTCTGGTAAGTGCGTCTGCAGGGGGCCAAGCTTTATGTATCATGTGTTCAGAATATCCACAGTGCTATTCATACGGTTCTTTAAGCAAGTGTGTCTTAATTTGGGTCTTAAAGGTGGATAGAGAGGGTGCTAGTCGGGTACTTAGGGGAAGGGCATTCCAGAAGTGTGGGGCAGTCAGTGAAAAAGGTTTAAGGCGGGAGAGGGCTTTAGATACAAAGGGGGTAGAAAGAAGACATCCTTGAGAAGAACGCAAGAGTCTGGATGGTGCATAACGAGAAATTAGGGCTGAGATGTAAGGAGGGGCAGAAGAGTGTAAAGCTTTAAAAGTGAGGAGAAGAATGGAGTGTGAGATGCGGGATTTGATCGGAAGCCAGGAGAGGGATTTCATGAGGGGAGATGCTGAGACAGATCTAGGAAAGAGTAGCGTGACTCTGGTAGCAGCGTTTAGGATAGATTGTAGGGGAGACAGGTGAGAGGCAGGAAGGCCGGACAGCAGGAGGTTACAGTAATCAAGACGGGAGAGAATGAGGGCCTGAGTCAGAGTTTTAGCAGTTGAGCAATAGAGGAAAGGGCGTATCTTTGTTATATTGCTGTAACACCTGTATGCCCGCAGACCTGGCTAGTCCCCAGTACTGAGGTGGGAAGGGCTTTACCACACACCAACAGCAGTGAGGGCGTGCCCGGAGTGTGGTATGGCATTGCCGGGCCTGTAGAAAGATGGTTAGTTATACTTGCAATGCCTTGGGATTCAGAGTAAGGATAGTGATGTCCGTGTGCCAGAGTCCAGGGGTACATAGAGCAGGATCGTAATGTTCGTAAGCCAGAGTCCAGGGATAACAGAAGTCAGCAAGGTCGTGTCCGTAAGCAGGGTTCAAGGGCAGTAGAGAGCAGGGTAATCCAATAGAAGCAAAGGTCAAGCCAGGGAAATCCAGGGGTAAGCAGGAGCAGGAACAGAAGATGGAAAACACAGGAGAGCCAAGCATAGGACTGCACACACAGAGGTTACAAAGATCTATGCAGAGCAATGAGTTAGAGGACAGACAAGGGTTATAAAGGAGGGAACACCAATGGGAGAGAGAGGAGGAGCAGAGGGTGAAGTGAGAGGCAGCAGGGATAGATGAGAAGGGGAGTAGAAGGAGACAGGTGAGACAGAGAGGGAAATGGCTTGAACAGCCTGAGAGGAGGGGCCAGAGGTCTGGGAAGGCCTACAAGAGGAGCGTGTGCGCGCGCCCTCTGTAAGGTTAGAGTGCGCATGCACAGGCTGTGTCAAGAGGCGCGCAGAACGCCGCGCTGAAGGGGCACCCGCCGAGGGTGGAGGGAGAACTGGAGGGGAGTCTGCAGGAGGTAATATATGCTGATTTCCCCTAGCAGACTTTATTAGGGGTCCTACTAGATCCATAGCAATCCGGTCAAATGATACATCTATTATGGGAAAGGGTACCAATGGGCTACGATATGCTTTGAACGGGGCGGTGATCTGACATTCTGGGCATGAGGAGCAATAATTTGTAATTTCTGCCAGAACCCCAGGCCAATAGAAGCTTCGGAGAACCTTTTCTTTTGTCTTTTCCACCCCTAGGTGTCCCCCTAATGGGTGACTATGTGCGAGGTGTAATACTACATTACGGAATGTCCGTGGTACCAACAATTGTTTCGTTATAATTGATTTCCTTTTATCAACCCGATATACTAGGTCATTCTCTACCTCGAAGTAGGGGTAGGCAAGTGACCTATCTGGTTGGCCAGGAGTACTATTCTTGTCCCGTATATTACCCCTTGCTTCCGCTAATGTGGGGTCTTCCCACTGGGCCTTCTTAAAACTCCCAGGACTGACCTCTAGGTCAGCGAAGGTCTTATCCTGTTCTGGGGTGGTAAGTGCCTGTTCAACATCTTGATTTGGGGTATTCCCTACCAAGGTAGCCATGGGGAAGGGGATTTTACAGCACTCATCCTCTTCCCCCTTCTTATTTGGGCCCTCGTCAACCTCTATTTCTGAAAAAGGGAAAGGATTTGTTTCTTTTGTTACTTCATTATGGTCCGCTATTGAACTCTGGGCGCTATTCTGAGAGGAGGACAACATTTTTAGAAAATGGGGAAAGTCGGTCCCTACTAACACAATATGTGCCAGTTTGGGTACTATACCCACTTTGAAATCTAAAGAACCAAACTCTGTTTCAATAAGAACATCAACAGTGGAATATTCGTGATTATCCCCATGTATACAACAAATTGCCACTCTTTGTGAACTGTTTATTCTCATTGGGCAATAGGTATTCGGACACTAGTGTGACCATACTCCCAGAGTCAAGAAGTGCCCGAACCCTCTTACCATTTACCTTTACAAATGCCCACAGATGGTTATTCAAGGGGTCCTCTGGGCTAGGGCCCATACACTGGGACCACAGCAAATAAGGTTCAACGCTGTTGCATTGCATTGGTTCAGCATTTAGTGGGCAGACTTTCGCGGTGTGGCCCCTCTCATAACAATTTACACATTTAGGTACATAGTCTGTGTCCCACTTAGAGCCCTTTTTCGGCTCCCCATGTTAGCTGTTGCCCTTAGTGTGCGAGCCACTGTTGCTGGTGCTGTGTGAAGGCGGTCGTCGCTCTTCAGCCCCCCTTAACCCTGGTACCCTTTTACCGTCTCTGGAAGAGTCCTGGAACCTTGGGTAGTGGGGATGCTCCATGACTATGGGTTGCGGGTGCTCTTCTGCTGCATTGTACCTTTCTACGAGGGCCACCAGCTCATCTGCATTGTGGGGGTCACTCTGACTGACCCAACGGCATAGGGCAGAGGGAAGTTTCCTCAAGAACTGGTCCATGACCAACCGTTCCACGATGGTGGCTTGCTGAGTTGACCTCGGGTTGTAGCCACTTTCGAGCGAGGTGGATGAGGTCATACATCTGGCTTCGGGTGACTTTATCCAACATGAAGGACCATGCGTGGAACCTTTGGGCACGAACAGCCATGGTTATGCCGAGGCGGACGAGGATCTCGAACTCAATTTTGCATAGACGTTAGCTTCGGCTGGCTCTAGATCAAAGTAAGCCTTCTGGGGTTCGCCGCTTAAGAAGGGTGCGATTAGACTGGCCACTCAGCTTCTGGCCATCCCTCTCTCTGTGCCGTGCATTCAAACATGAGAAGATAGGTTTCAACATCATCCGAGGGCCCCATCTTCTGAAGGTATTGGCTTGCCCTGGTCATTTTCAGGACTGGGGCTGCCTCTGCTAGTGGAGACTTAATGATAGTCCCTCTCAGGATCTCGAGTTCCTGCTGTAAGCCCTGGGCGAACCGTTGTTGCTCCTCTCTCAGCAAGCGGTTTGTCTCTTGCTGGTTTGCATTAATCTCTTGCTGGGCTATTAGCAGCTGTTGGTGGGTTGCATTCGCGTTTTGCAGAGCTGCATTCGCCTCTTGCAGGGCTGCATTCGTCTGTTGCTGGTTTGCATTGGCCTCTTGCAGGGCTGCATTCGTCTCTTGCTGGTTTATTAACAGCTGTTGCTGGGTTTCATTCGCGTCTTTCTGGGCAGCGACATTGCGTACCAGCGCACTCACCACGTCTTCCATCTTGTTTGGAGAGAAAAAAAACTTTTTTTTTCTTTTTAAAGTTCTTTAACCCGCAGACCTTTTAGTGTTCTGCCTGCATTATCCTGTACAAAGAAGAAGAAGCAGGCACATGGTCTTACTCAAAAGGAGGTTTAATATGCCATAAAGTCCAACGTTTCGGCAGTCAAATAAAGCCTTTCTCAAGGTGAAGGCTACCAAACACATGAAAACAGTCAAAATATATACCACCCCCCCTGATACTCACCTCTCCCCATTCTTCCAGTTAACCAGGATGTTGACGCCCACCTGATGACGTCAGAGCTACCATATGGTGCCCCCTAGTGACGTCAGACATCTAGGTCTAAATCCCTGGCAATACAGCATAGAGCTGTCTTGGAGGACTGGAGCCACACCTCTCCCCAGACTGAACACTCCCCCATGATGACGTCAGCGTGACCCGGCTGTCAGGGGGGGGGATAGGGGGGGAAGAGGGGGGGGGCATGCACCAATCAAGACTGTACTCACAGGGCTGGACAAAGATGTATCCGTCGCCAGTGTCAGAGCAGGGACGAGTGAGACACTCCTATAAATCACCCTGAAAGTGTAAGTAAACCACACACCAAAATATTAATAAAGCATATGTGCACAAAACTAATACAGCAATTTACTATTAAAAACATGTGACTGTATACTGCTGATGACATCAGTATAATCCTGCAAAGTTACAGTGAAATGCCACATAAGAATATGCAGTACATCAGTATTTAGAATATACTAGTGTGTATACCTAGGTCAGAAATGGGTACACACAGCCAGGGGGGGAAGGGGGGGGGGGTGGGGGAGGGAGGGAGGGGGGAAAAAAGGTTTGAAAAAAGAAGGGAAAAAAAGAAGGGAGGGAAAAAAATAAAATAAAAAATAAAATTTAAAAAAAAAAAAAAAAGGGAAGAAAAAAAGGGAAAAAAACACACAAAAAGGATAATCTTCCCAACAGGTAAGTACAGAGTCCATGGATGGTGCAAGATCAAATATGCCTGTAGAAAGACAAAAAATTACCTTCTATTAAGGAAGCATTTTAAATTCTGTTGCTCATTAAGACGCATACCGTTGCTAGTATTTAAAGCATGTATCCAGAATGCTTCACATCTCAATAAGAAAGTCTCCCTATCTGGAGTGCCTTGTCTAGGTGCTACTGACTCAATACCCATGGCTATCCGCCAGATTCCTCCCTCTTATGAATGCCACCATTGGTCGTACACAGCAACTTTCAGATAATATATCATCATTTTGCAGAATATGCCAATGTTTTTTTTTCCCCTTCTTTTTTTCCCTTCTTTTTTTCCCACCTTTTTTTCCCCCTCCCTCCCTCCCCCTTCCCCCCTGGCTTTGTGTACCCATTTCTGACCTAGGTATACACACTAGTATATTCTAAATACTGATGTACTGCATATTCTTATGTGGCATTTCACTGTAACTTTGCAGGATTATACTGATGTCATCAGCAGTATACAGTCACGTGTTTTTAATAGTATATTGCTGTATTAGTTTTGTGCACATATGCTTTATTAATATTTTGGTGTGTGGTTTACTTACACTTTCAGGGTGATTTATAGGAGTGTCTCACTCCTCCCTGCTCTGACACTGATCCCATGGCGACGGATACATCTTTGTCCAGCCCTGTGAGTACAGTCTTGATTGGTGCACGCCCCACCCTCTTCCCCCCCCCCTGACAGCCGGGTCACGCTGACGTCATCATGGGGGAGTGTTCAGTCTGGGGAGAGGTGTGGCTGTGGCTGCAGTCCTCCAAGACAGCTCTATGCTGTATTGCCAGGGATTTAGACCTAGATGTCTGACGTCACTAGGGGGTGCCATATGGTAGCTCTGATGTCATCAGGTGGGCGTCAACATCCTGGTTAGGTGGCAGAATGGGGAGGGGTGAGTATCAGGGGGGTGGTATATATTTTGACTGTTTTCATGTGTTCAGTAGCCTTCACATTGAGAAAGGCAGTATTTGACTGCCGAAACGTTGGACTTTATGGCATATTAAACCTCCTTTTGAGTAAGACCGTTTGCCTGCTTCTTCTTCTTTGTACTGGAACATTTGGGACTACAGGAGCTCCCCAGGACCAGCGCACCGGCAGCTAAGTACCCCACCTCTGTTACCATTGATATTGAGTGCGTGTCTCATCCTCTGTCTCTGCCTGCATTCTCCACCATATGTGACAAACGGCTTACTCCGGGGCTCCGCCGTCTGTCCGGGACTGTTAGAACACGGTCTTTTAGGGTAGGTTAAATGACGAGGCGTCACGTGCTGTTCCTTTAAACAGGCTATGCCTGGTTTATTCAGTCCCAGGCACTGAGACTGCCACAGTGCATACAACAGAAACACAGCAAAACAAAAAGCTGCTCACCTGAGCATTAACTTAACTTAGGTTTTCCCTGACTCAGGGTTGAAGTGGCTTTTCCACTTCCAACAACAAAATAAGGTACTTTGCAGTTTCAGACAAAAAGGAACAGAATGATTTTCCCCTCTCTGCTTCCAGCAGACTTCCTGTCTCCAGGCTCTTAGGGAGAGCGGAAGAGGAACCAGGAAATCAGTCTTAAATACCTGATTTCTAATAAGCAGGACAGGTGACAGAAGTCAGGCAGCAGACAAACTCTGGTCTGGATCCCTCATCCCTCAGTTCCAGCACTTGCCAAACTGTGGGATGGAGTGCATGTTTTATGAGGCTGCACTCCCAGGCCAAACAGGACAGAAACTGTTCAGTATCCTGGGGCCCTATATATGGAATTTATTACCAACCTCTGGTTTCTGTCACATATCCTCCCCCCCCAGCTCAGACCTCGAGTGATGAGCGACCATGGATATTAGGGAGTGCATCCTTGACAACCCGTCAGCATTGCCATGTTTGTGCCCTGACCTGTGATCCACAGAAAATTTAAAGGGTTGTAGGCTTAGGATCCACCTGCTCACTCTAGCATTCTTCTCTCTGTTGTGACACATCCAGGTGAGGGGTGCATGATCTGTGACCAACCGGAATTTTCTCCCCAACAGATAGTATTTGAGCGTCTCTACAGCCCACTTTATTGCGAGACACTCTTTCTCGACTATAGAGTAATTTTTCTCCTGGGGATTTAGTTTCCTACTTAAATAAAGGATGGGTGCTCCTCATCTTGAGACTCATGGGAGAGCACAGCCCCCAGCCCTACCTCAGATGCTTTGGTTTAGACTAAAATCTCTTTAGAGAAGTCAGGTGTGACCAACACTGGTTGGGCACAGAGAGCTTCTTTCAGGCTTCTATAGGCCTGTTCGGTTTCGGGGGACCACTTTACCATTAGCGGCCCTCTTGCTTTTGTGAGGTCGGTTAGTGGGGTTGCCTTAGTTGCAAAATTGGGAATAAACCTTCTATAGTAACTAATTAATCCCAAAAAGGTCCTTACTTGTTTTTTTGTAACTGGCCTTGGCCAATTTTGTATCGCCTCTACTTTGAGTGTTTGGAGTTTGAGTAAACCTCTGCCAATAGAATACCCCAGATACTTGCTCTCCTCCAGACCAATTGCGCATTTAGCGGGGTTAGCAGTTAGTCCAGCAGACCGAACTGCGTCAAGCACAGCTTGGACCTTTGGAAGGTGGGATTGCCAATCTTCACTATGGATTACCACATCATCCAGGTAGCCGGCAGCATACCGAGCATGTGGTTTTAACATTTTATCCATCATTCTTTGGAATGTGGCGAGAGCTCCATGTAAGCCAAAAGGCAGCACCATATACTGAAAGAGGCCGTCTGGGGTTGAGAAGGCTGTCTTTTCTTTTGCCCTTTCTGTGAGGGGAACCTGCCAGTACCCTTTTGTTAGGTCTAGGGTCGTGAGATATCGGGCTTTACCCAGTCTCTCTATCAGTTCAGCAACCGTGGGCATAGGATAAGTATCAAATTTTGACACAGCGTTTAGTTTGCGGTAGTCATTGCAAAACCTTGTTGTACCGTCTAGCTTTGGAACTAAAACTTTAGGGCTGTTCCACCCACTTTGAGATTCCTCAATTACGCCTAGTTTTAGCATTTTTTTAACCTCTAAACTTATAGCCTCTCTTTTGTTCTCTGGGATTCGGTACGGTTTAAGGTTAACTCGGACCCCCGGTTCAGAGACTAGGTCATGTTCAATTACGCTAGTTCTACCTGGCTGTGTAGGTGTGACTTCTTTGTTTCTTCTCACTAAATTCTGGACCTCTCATTTCTGATGAACGGACAGGGTTTCAGCTATGCTAACCTCTGGGTCAGTTTCTCGATTCTCTGATGGACCTGGGGGTACTAGGGTTAACAAGACCTGTCTATCTTTCCAGGGCTTAAGTAGGTTTATATGGTAAATTTGCTCAGGTTTCCTCCTACCTGGCTGTCTCACCTTATAATTTACTTCTCCCACTCTTTCCAAGACCTCATATGCCCCATGCCACTTAGCAAGGAATTTACTCTCTACGGTGGGAACCAGAACTAGTACCCTATCGCCTGGAAAAAAAATTCTGACCCTAGCACCCTTATTATACGTATTCCTCTGTGCCTCTTGAGCTTTTTCCATGTGTTCCCTCACTATAGGTAGGACTGCAGCTATGCGGTCCTGCATCTGGGCAACATGTACTATTACACTTCTGTAAGGGGTATCCTCATGATCCCAAGTCTCTTTGGCTATATCCAGTAAGCCCCTTGGGTGTCAGCCATACAATATTTCAAACGGGGAGAAGCCTGTGGATGATTGGGGAACTTCCCCAATGGCAAATAACAGGTATGGTAACAAACAATCCCAGTTTTTCCCATCATTATCGACCGCCCGGCGTTGCAAGCTCTTTAAGGTTTTATTGAACCGTTTAAAACCAGAGACATAACATAAAACACAGACAAAGCTCAGTGCACATCCAGAAAAACTTATATACGGTACAGTGCCTAAATATACATGTATAAATAACTAATAAATAAAATGGTCTTTTAGTTTAACATTTTGGCCAAATTGTTGTAAGCCCTTGAGCCAAACTTCACGGCAGACCACGTTTCAAGGGTCCCTACAAGACCATTTTATTTATTAGTTATTTATACATGTATATTTAGGCACTGTACCGTATATAAGTTTTTCTGGATGTGCACTCAGCTTTTTCTGTGTTTTATGTTATGTCTCTGGTTTTAAATACATATTGCTATGCTCAGTAGCACTCCTCTGTGAAACTTATATGCTTATATATATGTTGTGGGTATTTTGGGGGTTCAATTTGAGCTTGTAGGTGTTCTGTATGTTTTATAATTCTTGTGCAGCTAGTCTTGGCTGTTTTGGAGGGTGGCAACCTCCTATCCAATTGAAGCTCACACCCTCCCACATTTAAATGGTTAAAAGCTCACTCCATGGCATCTCCCACTATCAGGGGAACTTGCCTGCATGCAGTGTGATTGTGACAAATCTATTACAGAGTGCTTTTCCTGGTAATGTACAGGTTAATAAAAGCTTCAATCAGACTTAGAACTTTTGCAACTTATATTGACAGATTTATTATAAATCATTCTTCCTGGCAATGCACAGGTTATTAAGAATTTATATTAGTGTAGGGACCCTTGAAACGTGGTCTGCCGTGAAGTTTGGCTCATGGGCTTACAACAATTTGGCCAAAATGTTAAACTAAAAGACCATTTTATTTATTAGTTATTTATACATGTATATTTAGGCACTGTACCGTATATAAGTTTTTCTGGATGTGCACTGAGCTTTGTCTGTGTTTTATGTTATGTCTCTGGTTTTAAATACATATTGCCATGCTCAGTAGCACTCCTCTGTGAAACTTATATGCTTATATATATGTTGTGGGTATTTTGGGGGTTCAATTTGAGCTTGTAGGTGTTCTGTATGTTTTATTGAACCGTTCCACTAAACCATCTGTTTGTGGATGATAGACTGAGGTTCTGAGATGCTTGATTTTTAGGAGTTTACATAACTCTTTTGTTACTTGGGACATAAATGGTGTTCCCTGGTCAGTTAAGATCTCTTTAGGAATTCCGACCCGGGTAAACAGAACTATTAACTTTTTTTGCTATGTTTTTAGCAGAGGTGCTACGTAGGGGAACTGCCTCTTGATATCGGGTGGCATAATCTAATATTACCAATATATGCTGATGTCCCCTAGCAGACTTTATTAGGGGTCCTACTAGATCCATAGCAATCCGGTCAAATGGTACATCTATTATGGGAAGGGGTACCAATGGGCTATGATACGCTTTGAACGAGCGGTGATCTGACATTTTGGGCATGAGGAGCAATAATTTTTAATTTCTGCCAGAACCCCATGCCAATAGAAGCTTCAGAGAACCTTTTCTTTTGTCTTTTCCATCCCTAGGTGTCCCCCCAATGGGTGACTATGTGCGAAGTGTAATACTACATTACGGAATGTCCGTGGTACCAACAATTGTTTAGTTATAATTGATTTCCTTTTATCAACTTGATATACTAGGTCATTCTCTACCTCGAAGTAGGGGTAGGCAAGTGACCTATCTAGGTGGCCCGGAGTACTATTCTGGTCCCATATATTCCCCCTTGCTTCCGCTAATGTGTGGTCTTCCCACTGGGCCTTCTTAAAACTCCCAGGACTGACCTCTAGGTCAGCGAAGGTCTTATCCTGTTCTGGGGTGGTAAGTGCCTGTTCAACATCTTGATTTGGGGTATTCCCTACCAAGGTAGTCTTGGGGAAGGGGATTTTACAGCACTCATCCTCTTTCCCCTTCTTATTTGGGCCCTCGTCAACCTCTATTTCTGAAAAAGGGAAAGGATTTGTTTCTTCTGTTACTTCATTATGGTCCGCTATTGAACTCTAGGCGCTATTCTGAGAGGACATTTTTAGAAAATGGGGAAAGTCGGTCCCTACTAACACATTATGTGCCAGTTTGGGTACTATACCCACTTTGAAATCTAAAGAACCAAACTCTGTTTCAATAAGAACATCAACAGTGGAATATTCGTGATTATCCCCATGTATACAACAAATTGCCACTCTTTGTGAACTGTTTACCTCTTTTTTCTCATAGGGCAATAGGTATTCGGACACTAGTGTGACCATACTCCCAGAGTCAAGAAGTGCCCGAACCCTCTTACCATTTACCTTTACAAATGCCCACAGATGGGTCCTCTGGGCTAGGGCCCATACACTGGGACCACAGCAAATAAGGTTCAACGCTGTTGCATTGCATTGGTTCAGCATTTAGTGGGCAGACTTTCGCGGTGTGGCCCCTCTCATAACAATTTACACATTTAGGTACATAGTCTGTGTCCCACTTAGAGCCCTTTTTCGGCTCCCCATGTTGGCTGTTGCCCTTAGTGTGCGAGCCACTGTTGCTGGTGCTGTGTGAAGGTGGTCGTCGCTCTTCAGCCCCCCTTAACCCTGGTACCCTTTTACCGTCTCTGGAAGAGTCCTGGAACCTTGGGTAGCGGGGATGCTCCATGACTATGGGTTGCGGGTGCTCTTCTGCTGCATTGTACCTTTCTACGAGGGCCACCAGCTTGTCTGCATTGTGGGGGTCACTCTGACTGGCCCAACGGCGTAGGGCAGAGGGAAGTTTCCTCAAGAACTGGTCCATGACCAACCGTTCCACGATGTGGCTTGCTGAGTTGACCTAAGGTTGTAGCCACTTCCGAGCGAGGTGGATGAGGTCATACATCTGGCTTCGGGTGGCTTTATCCAACGTGAAGGACCATGCGTGGAACCTTTGGGCACGAACAGCCGTGGTTACGCCGAGGCGGGCGAGGATCTCGAACTTCAATTTTGCATAGACGTTTGTTTCGGCTGGCACTAGATCAAAGTAAGCCTTTTGGGGTTCACCGCTTAAGAAGGGTGCGATTAGACTGGCCCACTCAGCTTCTGGCCATCCCTCTCTCTGTGCCGTGCGTTCAAACGTGAGAAGATAGGTTTCAACATCATCCGAGGGCCCCATCTTCTGAAGGTAGTGGCTTGCCCTGTTCATTTTCAGGACTGGGGCTGCCTCTGCCAGTGGAGTCTTAATGATAGTCCCTCTCAGGATCTCGAGTTCCTGCTGTAAGCCCTGGGCGAACCGTTGTTGCTCCTCTCACAGCAAGCGTTTTTTCTCTTGCTGGTTTGCATTAATCTCTTGCTGGGCTATTAGCAGCTGTTGGTGGGTTGCATTCGCGTTTTGCAGAGCTGCATTCGCCTCTTGCAGGGCTGCATTCGTCTGTTGCTGGTTTGCATTAGCCTCTTGCAGGGCTGCATTCGTCTGTTGCTGGTTTATTAACAGCTGTTGCTGGGTTTCATTCGCGTCTTTCTGGGCAGCGACATTGCGTACCAACGTTTTCCATCTTGTTTGGAGAGAAAAAAAACTTTTTTTTCTTTTTAAAGTTCTTTAACCCGCAGACCTTTTAGTGTTCTGCCTGCATTCTCCACCATATGTGACAAACGGCTTACTCCGGGGCTCCGCCGTCTGTCTGGGACTGTTAGAACACGGTCTTTTAGGGTAGGTTAAATGACGAGGCGTCACATGCTGTTCCTTTAAACAGGCTATGCCTGGTTTATTCAGTCCCAGGCACTGAGACTGCCACAGTGCATACAACAGAAACACAGCAAAACAAAAAGCTGCTCACCTGAGCAATAACTTAACTTAGGTTTTCCCTGGCTCAGGGTTGAAGTGGCTTTTCCACTTTCAACAACAAAATAAGGTACTTTGCAGTTTCAGACAAAAAGGAACAGAATGATTTAACCTGTTTGGGGAGAGGCTTTTCCGCTCTCTGCTTCCAGCAGACTTCCTGTCTCCAGGCTCTTGGGGAGAGCGGAAGAGGAACCAGGAAATCAGTCTTAAATACCTGATTTCTAATTAGCAGGACAGGTGACAGAAATCAGGCAGCAGACAAACTCTGGTCTGGATCCCTCATCCCTCAGTTCCAGCACTTGCCAAACTGTGGGATGGAGTGCATGTTTTATGAGGCTGCACTCCCAGGCCAAACAGGATAGAAACTGTTCAGTATCCTGGGAGCCCTATATATGGAATTTATTACCATCCCCTGGTTTCTGTCACAGCCACCAAAATGTCCGTTTAATAAGATCCGCTGTCCTGAAGCCTGGATGACCGGCCGATCTAGAAGAATGTCCCCAAAGTAATATCTTGTGGCGAAATCGTGGAGCTGCGTACAGTATTAGCGTCCCTCTGGTACCCTGAATCTGCTGGGAATGTGAACCTGGGCTTTGTTGATTTCATCCAACACATCGAAATTATTGGCCGAGATTATGCACTTGGCAGGAAGAATCGGTTCAGAGGATTCATTAGATTCGTTCTCCGTGGCGAACTGGCGAGAGAGAGCATCCGCTTTGATATTTTTGGTTCCAGGAATATACGAAATGGTATAGTTGAAACGGGGGAAAAAAAGAGACCAACGTGCCTGACGGGATCCTAACCGTCGAGCTCCCTCGATATACAACAATTTTTTCTGGTCGGTGAGGATGGCAATAGGTTCCTTGGTGCCTACTAAAAGATGCCTCCACTCCTGAAGGGCCAATTTCACGGCCAAAAGCTCACGATTCCCAACATCAAAATTTCTCTCGGCAGACGAGAATTTCCGAGAAAAAAACCACAGGGATGGAGTTTCTCTATGGGAGAGGATTTCTGAGAAAGAACTGCACCAGCTCCCACATCCGAGGCGTCAACTTCCAATGTGAAGGGAAGGGAGGTATCCGTTTGACGTAGGATGGTTGCAGAGACGAAGGCTTTTTTGAGAAACTCGAATGTGTCAATGGCTTCAGGAGACCAAGACGTGTGGTCGGCACCTTTTTTGGTCAAGGCAGTGATAGGGAGAGCAATGGAAGAAAAATTACGGATGAATTTCCTGTAATAATTGGCAAAGCCGAGAAAACGCTGCACGGCCTTGAAAGAATTTGGCAGTGGCCAGTCGAGAACAGACTTCAGTTTCTCTGGGTCCTTGGTTAGAGGTTAGAGAAAAACCTTGGTTAGAGATAATATAGCCTAAGAAGGCAGTAGATGTCTGGTGGAACAAACATTTCTCCATCTTGGCGTATAGGCGGTTAGCACGGAGCCTAGAAAGCACAGTTTGGTATGGTGAATGTGTTCATCTAAGTTTTTAGAAAAAATGAGAATGTCATCCAAGTATACGATAACAAATGTTCCCAATACATCCTGGAAGATGTCGTTCATGAACTCTTGGAAGACGGCTGGAGCATTGCATAAACCAGAGGGCATTACTAGATACTCATAATGTCCAGATCGCGTATTAAATGCGGTTTTCCACTCTTCCCCCTCCCTTATGCGAATGAGGTTATAGTCCCCTCTCAAATCGAGCTTGGAGAAGATAGAGGCTCCTTGGAGACGATCGGAAAGTTCAGAGTTTAAGGGAAGGGGGTACCGATTCTTTACCATGAATTTGTTGAGTCCGCGAAAGTCGATACAAGGTCTTAGCGATCCATCCTTCTTCTTCACGAAGAAGAAGCCTGCCCCAGCAGGGGAGGTAGAATTGCGGATGAATCCTTTCTCCAAGTTTTCTTGGATGTAAGACGTCATAGCTTCGGTTTCTGGAACGGACAAAGGGTAAGATTTTGACTTCGGGAGGATGGTCCCTGGAATTAAAATCGATAGGACAATCGTATGGACGATGGGGTGGCAGAACTTAAGCCTGTACTTTGTTGAACACATCCAGGAACTCATGATACACGGTCGGGAGAATTGAGAGATTGGAAGGAACAGAATCCAAACCGGCGAGCACCGCAACAGGAGGAGCCGTAGGAACTGACTCAGCGGAGGAAGGCCACTGGATAGGCAAGGTGCCGGTCCAATCAATGCATGGATTGTGGAGTTGAAGCCAAGGCAATCCTAAAATAAGTTGAACGGTGGAGAAAGGAAGATATCAAAAACTATTACCTCTTTATGACCATCGGCCAAGGTCAACGTGAGAGGAATGGACTCACAGATGATGAATGCTGGCTGGAGCGGGTGACCATCGATGGCCTCGAGACCAATGGGTGCTTTTCCCTTGACCAGAGGAATTTGGTTCTCAGAGGCAAAGGTTTGATCCAGGAAGTTACCGCCAGATCCAGAGTCAATGAAAGCCTTTACTTCCAGTAGGAGCTCAGGGCCCTCCAGCATAGCAGGAAGCATGAACTTATTTGGGAGATCTGCAGGGAGAGAGGGGCAAGAAGAGACAGTGCCCAGTAGAAGCCCCTCTACCTTTACTGGGTGTTCCCGTTTCCCGGCTTCAGGGAACAGTTCTGGAGACGATGTTCCGAAGAACCACAGTAGAAACAGAGTGCCTTCTGAGGGCGTCGCATTCTCTCTGCGGCCCAAAGTTGTTGGCTACCGATTTGTATCGGCTCTGGGGCATCCAATGCCAGGAGAAGCGAAGAGGGTGACCTGTGAGAAACAACAGGAGAAGAAAGAGAACGGGAACAGTGTCTCTCATGCCGTCGTTCCTGGGTGCTCTGGTCCATACATACACTGAGAGTAATCAGTTCCTCCTGGGAGGAAGGCTGGGCATGGGTAGCAAGATCATCCTTCAAGGTGTCAGAGAGACCGTGCCTCATCATTCCATTGAGTTTCCGCGACGAGGGTACTGAACTCGATCGTGTACTTGGCAGCAGATCTTCGAGCCTGTGAAATATGAAAGAGAGAGAATGCGGCCGTCTCCCGTCGTGCGGGAGGTCAAACACTTGCTGGAATTCACGCCTGAATTTAGGGTAATCTTGGGTTAATTCAGTCTTATGTTCCCAGAGGGGAGAAGCCAAAGCGAGATCGTCACCGATGAGCAAGGCGTAAATGCAAGCCACCTTAGAGCGGCCGGTTGGAAACTGAGAGGGAGACATTTCGAATTGCACCTCGCAATGGTTTAGGAATCCGCGGCAAGCGAGGGGATCCCCATCATACCGGTTGGGCGGTGGAATACGGGGTCCAGCATTACTATGAGTCATGGCAACAGGGGGTGACGGAGCCACTGGAGTTTCCTGGATGGAGAGGTTAGCAAGTTGCTGGGAAACAGTGGTCAGCTGGTTGCTCACAAATTGTAACTGTTCCAAAGAAACACCTTGACTCACCTCAGGGGGGTCTGCATTTGTTGGGCTCTGCATAATGTAATGCCTGTACAGTATGCTCGCAGACCTGGCCAGTACCCAGTACTGAGGTGGGAAGGGTTTTACCACGCACCCACAGCAGTGAGGGCGTGCCCGGAGTGTGGTATGGCGTTGCTGGGCCTGTAGAAAGATGGTTAGTTATACTTGCAACGCCTTGCGATTCAGAGTAAGGATAGTGATTGTGATGGGGAGGAAAGGGTTAATACTTGATTTGCCATGCATTACTGTTGTTGCCCTGTCCCCGCCATTTTTATTCCCCATGTGCAGGCCATTCCCTGTCTGCGAGGGTAAAAGACAAGATGCATTGCTTGCCATACCCTCTAACCAACACATGATAGAAGATCTTAAATGTAAGGCAGGAGGTATTTTTTTGTAAGTCTAAGCAGGAATTACTTGGACATCCATCTGTGATATGGATGAATGAAGGAAATAAATCACAATTTATTTTGCAACTTGTTCTGTTCAATCAAGTACCCAGAAATATAAAAGTGTTGATAAAAGTTGATGTCATCGTGACAGTGATGTCCGTGTACCAGAGTCCAGGGGTACAGAGAGCAGGATCGTAATGTTCGTAAGCCACAGTCCAGGGATAACAGAAGTCAGCAAGGTCGTGTCCGTAAGCAGGGTTCAAGGGCAGTAGAGAGCAGGGTAATCCAGTACAAGCAAAGGTCAAGCCAGGGAAATCCAGGGGTAAGCAGGAGCAGGAACAGAAGCTGGAAAACACAGGAGAGCCAAGCATAGGACTGCACACACAGAGGTTACAAAGAACTATGCAGAGCAATGAGTTAGAGGACAGACAGGGGTTATAAAGGAGGGAACACCAATGGGAGAGAGAGGAGGAGGAGAGGGTGAAGTGAGAGGCAGCAGGGATAGGTGAGAAGGAGAGGAGGAGGAGACAGGTGAGCCAGAGAGGGAAATGGCTTGAACAGCCTGAGAGGAGGGGCCAGAGATCTGGGAAGGCCTACAAGAAGAGCGTGTGCGCGCGCTCTGTAAGGTTAGAGTGCGCGCGCATAGGCTGTGTCAAGAGGCGCGGAGTGCCGCGTCGCTGGGGCACCTGCCAAGGGTGGAGGGAGAACCAGAGGGGAGTCTGCAGGAGGTAAGGGGACCAGAGCGGGAGTAGAGGGAGAACGTGAGCCGGGAGTATTAGACAGGGAAACGGGAGAGTGAGGTGGCCTGCAGGGAACACGAGCAGATGCTGGGGAAGCGTCAGAGGCTGCCGCAGAGGGACGGGTACAGGAGGAGGAAGGGAGACCAGAACGGGGAGGCAAGGAAGGGACATGAGAGGCAGGAGGAAGCCCAGCGCCAGGGACACATGGAGGGGAAGGAATCCCCTGAACCGTTACAATTGCGGAGGAAAAACCGACAGGTTTTAGAAATGTTTTGAATGTGAGGGGTGAATGTGAGAGAGGAGTCGAGTATGACCCCTAGGCAGCGTGCTTGGGCTACTGGGTGAATGATCGTAGTTCCAACAGTAGTGTGGAAGGAGGTTGTAGGGCCAGGTTTGGGAGGAAGTATGAGGAGCTCTGTTTTAGCCATGTTGAGTTTAAGGTGGCAGAGGTCTATCCAGGATGATATAGCAGAGAGACATTCAGAAACTTTTGTTTGTACAGCAGGTGTAAGGTCGGGTGTTGAAAAGTATATTTGTGTGTCATCAGCATAGAGGTGATAATTAAACCCAAAAGTTGTTATTAGGTCACCTAGAGAGAGTGTGTAAGAGAAAAGAGAAGAGGTCCCAGAACAGAGCCCTGGGGTACCCCCACAGTGAGATCAATAGAGGAGGAGATGTTAGCAGAAGAGACACTGAAAGTACGATGGGAGAGGTAGGATGAAATCCAGGATAGAGCTTTGTTCTGAATACCAAGAGTATGGAGAATGTGTGTCAAATGCTGCAG
Organism: Ascaphus truei; assembly: GCF_040206685.1. Classification (NCBI taxonomy): domain Eukaryota; kingdom Metazoa; phylum Chordata; class Amphibia; order Anura; family Ascaphidae; genus Ascaphus; species Ascaphus truei. Next base: position 159,335,526 of record NC_134484.1, read on the forward strand.
AGTTGTCGAGTAATATGAGCAGAGTGTAATGACCTCTGTCTTTGGCAGCATGGAGGTCGTCAGTTATTTTAGTGAGGGCAGTTTCCGTGGAGTGAGCAGTGCGGAAGCCAGATTGTAGAAGGTCTAGGAGAGAATAGGTGTTGAGAAAATGGAGCAAGCGAGAGAATACAAGACGTTCAAGGAGTTTAGAGGCAAAAGGCAGGAGGGAGACAGGTCGATAGTTAGAAAGACAGGTAGATTCATGTTTGCTGTTTTTGAGTAATGGTATGACTGTTGCATGTTTGAAGGAGGATGGAAAGGTTCCAGAGCAGAGGGAGGAGTTAAAAATGTGTGTGATCGTAGGGATTATAGTAGGAGCAAGAGGTTTTAGGAGATGGGAGGGAATGGGGTCAAGAGGGCAAGTGGTAGAGGAAGAAGAGGCGATCAACAGTGACACATCCTCCTCTGAGACAGTGGAAAAATAGTCAAGCAAGGCAGGAGGACAGTTAGGAAGAGGTGTAGGATGGGAGGAAGAAACAGGGGGGATGTTCTGACGTATGGATTCCACCTTTTCCTTAAAATAGTCAGCAAAGTCCTGAGCGGAGATGGAGGAAGGAGAGGCAGCTGAGGGTGTTTTGAGTAGAGTATCAATGACAGAGAACAGTTGGCGTGGGTTAGACTTGTGCATGTTGATTAGTGAAGAAAAGTAGGCTTGTTTAGCTTGCGAGAGGGCAGAGTTGAAACACGATAGCATAAATTTGTAGTGAAGGAAGTCTTCGAGAGTATGAGATTTCCTCCAGAGGCGTTCAAAGGAACGAGTGGAGGAACGCAGCATGTGCGTGTGGGAATTTAACCAGGGTCTAGGGTTAGAAGGGCGAGTGCGGCAGAGAGAAAGCGGGGCATATAAATCAAGAGAGGATTACAAGGCAGAGTTGTAGTTCCTGACCAGGTTGTCAGGGTCTGTAGCCGAGCTGAGAGAGGAGAGGGAGGAGTGTAAAGTGGACTCAAAGTCAGGTAAGTGAATAGAGCGCAGGTTTCTTCAGAACCGGGGGGTAGATGGAGGTGGAGAAGGGGAGAAGCGAGATAGAGTGAATGAGATGAGGTGATGGTCAGAGAGAGGAAAAGGGGAAATGGAGAAATCAGAGAGAGAGAAGTTTTTAGTGAAAACCAGGTCTACGTAGTGGCCATCCTTGTGGTTGCTGGCTGCAGTCCACTGTTGAAGGCCAAAAAAAGAGGTTAGAAAAAGAAAATGGGAAGCCCAAGGGAGAAGGGGTCATCAATGTGGCAATTGAAGTCCCCAAGCAGAGGAACAGGGGAGTTTGAGGAGAGAAAGAAAGAGAGCCAGGATTCAAAGTGAGAGAGAAAGGCAGAAGGGGGATGAGAAGAGGTAGGTGGGTGATAGATGACCGCCACGTGGACAGGGAGAGGAGAGAAGATCTGGACAGTTTGAGCCTCAAAGGAGGGAAAAGCAAGAGAGGGGGGAATAGGAAGGGTTCGGTAACGACAGAGAGAGGAGAGCAGGAGCCCCACACCTCCACCCCTGCCATCATGGCGCGGAGTGTGGGAGAAGGAAAGGCCACTGTAGGAGATGACAACTTCCAGAGCAGAGTCAGACTGAGTGAGCCAGGTCTCAGTTATAGCAAAGAGAAGCAGGGAGTGAGAGAGAGAGAAGTAATGCACAGAGAGGAACTTGTTAGAGAGGGAGCGAGCATTCCAAAGGGCACAGGAGAAAGGGAGAGAGGAGGGAGGGTGGCAGGGGATGGGTATGAGGTTGGAGGGGTTAACACCAGAAGGAGTAGAAGATAAGGCAGGGACCAGGATTGGGAGAGATATCCCCAGAAGCAAGGAGGAGAAGCATGGAAAGAAAGAGAATGTGTGAGGATGATTTGTATGGGTGTGTTTTAGTGCAGGGGATATAGCTGTGTGGTGTCAGAGGGCACAGCTAAGAAAGGAGTTCATGTGAACTGAGAATTGGGGAAGAAACGACAGATGGAGATATATGAATAGAGTTAGAGACATAAGGAGACTGGTGGAAGGAAGTGCATAATTTGAAAATAAGTGAGGTTAAGCAAATATAAAAACTAAAGGCGGCATCACAGCAATAGTTAAGTGTTGAGATGTGCAGTCTGGGATGATATCCTCCTTTCCAACCTAGATCAAATGCAGAAATGAGAAGCAGTATGTGTTGTCCACTTTTCCACTTCTTTTTAAACTTCATATCTACTTTAAACATATCTACTTAAAAGCATATCTGCTTAAGAGCATGGCTGCAGGCAGCTATGGCTGCTATGAGTTTACTTATATACTTTTACAAAGTCACCTGGCTGGCACAACACACTTAATTAGCACATGTGAGTGACGTTAAAGCAAATGGTTTTTCTAAGATGGGTGTTGTCTTGCACAAGTGTAAAAGCTGAATTAAATTAAGACAGCAGGGTAATGATTTGGAGACAGACAATTTGAAATATGTTTTTACCTAAATAGAACTAAATACACAGCAGGGGAGGATATCAGGACAGACAGACAATTTGAAATATGTTTTTACCTAAATAGAACTAAATACACAGCAGGGGAGGATATAAGGACAGACAGACAATTTGAAATATGTTTTCATCTGAGGAAAGAGAAGAGATGAGATCAGTGATACAATAGCCTTCCTTTTTAAACTTCATATCTACTTTAAACATATCTACTTAAAAGCATATCTGCTTAAGAGCATGGCTGCATTCCATGGAAATGCTATTAGCATTTTCAATTTTTCCTAATCTGAATTCCCTTTTGCCCCTTTTTGTTACATTCCTTATAATTTTTATATGATGCACCTGTCCCTTCTGACTGTTTTGACATACAGTACTGCTATGCCGTCCTTTCACTGAGGACATTGAACAGTTCTAAGTTTGTCTTTTTATGACTACCAGTAGTAGCCTTTGGGAAAGACATATTGAAAATGAAGGTTTCCCCCCCCTCACCTCTATCTTAACTCCTCAATCCATGTTATAGAAAAATATTAATTTAAATAACACATAACACACATATGATTTGTAACAGCTTAATTTATTAGCAAAATGTTAAAAGTATGTATGCATCAAACCCATCCATAAAATATTCCATAATCAAAACTATCCATTTATAAAAACATGTGCTCATAAAGTTGCTACATATAGTCATGTGTAGCCAGGAATAATTGCATAAACTAAAATACCCAAATACATATCATTTTTATCATTCATTCATTCTAATCTGCAATATACATCAACAAATTAGTAGACATCCATGCATATTTATTATTATTATTATTATTTTAATAGACATCGGCAATATTTTATATTTTATGCGTTCCACATTGCTTTTATATATTGTATATCCAATAGGAATCATCAGGACTACCAAGGGCAATTCATTGGGTATAGGCTAAGTGTTTTTATATTTGCATTTGAATGGGACTCACACTGTGTGAATCCTACCGGGCTGGGAGTCCCATTCAAATGCATGAACCCCCACTGTGTTAATCCGATGGGCCATTACAGTCTTCTGTAGACAATCTCATGAGTTACTGCGAGATGGTCACAGATTTTCCTTGGTAAGTGGTCTAGGACTGGCAGTTGTATCTGTATAAGCTCTCTAATCAATGCTTGTAGTGCTTTATTTTATTTACATATTTTTATTACTTGATGTGAAAGACCAATTTTTTTTTGCACATCTTGGAATTTGCGCATTTTTTCTAATGAATTCTATGGTTTTACATATCAGGACATAATAACAATACTCTGTTCATTAGCAACCTCAGATGAACAGATGAACTGAAGCAACGTTGTAAAGAAGAGTGGGCCATAATTTCTCCACAATGATGTGAGAGACTGATAAAGTCATACAGAAAACGATAACTTCAAGTTATTGCTGCTAAAGGTGGTTCTACAAGCTATTGAATCATAAGGTGTGATTTATTCTGTTTTTCATACACAGCTTCTCTATTGTGGCTTTAATTTTGTTAAATAAATCATGACAATGTGTAATATGTCATGTGTTGTTGTTCAGCTGAGGTTGTATTTACCTAATTTTAAAACCTGTGAAGGAACAGATGATTGTTATTATGTCCTATATGTAAAACCATAGAATTTAAAGAGGGTGTACTTTCTTTTTCACACCACTGTATATATATATATATATATATATATATATATATATATATATATATATATATATATATATATATATATATATATGCAAATACATGCAAAATATGCTTTCCTGTGAAGGGTTTTTGTCACTTTTTTACTCACCATAACTTAACTCAGTATTATTATATATACATACATATATATATTCATGTAGAGGTATCAGTACCGTGTTAGCCGAGCTTCAATAATCAAAAATAAATAGACGATACCGTTCTGTGGCTAACGAAATTCTTTTATTTGTGCGAGCTTTCGAGATACACTGATCTCTTCTTCCGGCGGTGTTACAATGAATAAAGCAAGCAAGGGGTTTACCTAAAAACAGTGTCTCTTTGAATGTTATCTGTGCTTGTTCCTCTCCCGTGAGTGGATGCGATTTATGACTTGAGGTGTTAAATGGTTCCTGAATGTTACTGATGTAAGAGTGTATGTGTATGTGTATCTATATTATCTCTGGATCTGGCACACTTACTGAGAATATTTCTGGCTGGGTGGAGGGGATTCTAAAACCACTTGTCAGGAACACACCCAGCTATATCCAGGACACCACCGACCTGCTAAACAAACTGAATGCCATTGGCCCCCTCCCAACAGGAACACTACTAGCAACCATGGATGTAGAGTCACTTTATACAAACATCCCCCACGATGATGGGATTTCATCCAGCAGATACTTTCTGGGACCGCAGGAGCCTCTCACAGAGACAGTGACTAAATGCATCGAATTTATTCTGACCCATAACTACTTCACATTTGGAAATCACACATACCTCCAGACAACCGGGACCGCTATGGGCACTCGGATGGCGCCACAGTATGCCAATCTGTCCTGCACAAAACTGGAAAGTGACTTTCTTTCCACCTGTCACTTGACACCCCTTACATACCTTTGCTATATTGATGACATCCTCCTGATTTGGACCTCTGGCGAACAAGACATCCTACAGTTCCATGACAACTTCAATACGTTCCACCTGACAATCAACCTCAAACTCACCCATTCCCTGGACAAATTATATTTCCTAGACACCACCACCACCATAAAGAACAACCAACTACAGACTTCTATATACGGCAAACCTACAGACAGAGCCAGCTATTTGAGGGACAACAACTTCCACCCAACACACACCAAGCATGCAACCATCTACAGTCAAGCCATACGATACAACCGGATATGCTCCGACACAGCAGTCAGAGACCAGCGGATTATAGCCTTGAGATCAGATTTTATAAACCATGGATATAACCACAGAATTGTAGACCAGCAAATTCACAAAGCCACGAGAATACCAAGAAGTGATCTCCTTGAATACAAACAGAAAGAGACAAGCGACAGGGTACCTTTGGTGGTCACATATAACCCACACCTAGGAACCCTACACAAAATCACCAGGGAACTACAACCCATCCTCCAGGAAGATACAAGACTGCAACAGGTCTTCCCTGAAACACCCTTATTATCATACAGACAACCTCATAATCTCAAGAATATTATGGTGAGAAGTATAGTATTCAGCAGTACAACTGAATGCGGGACAAGACCATGCCAGGACACAAGATGCAAACACTGCACAATGCTCCACACAGCGGACACAATACAAATACCACACAGGAATCGGGAATACAAAATCAGAGGAAGGTTTACCTGTTCCTCCTGCAATGTCGTGTACCTCATTATGTGCATGAAATGCCCAGGGGGCTGCTACTACATAGGTGAGACGGGACAGGGGCTAAAAAAGAGAATAAACCTGCATCGCCACAGCATCACACGCGGAGCAAGAGACAGTCCTGTCGGCGAACATTTCTCGGACTCTGGCCATAAGATGAACGATCTGAGGGTTGCCATACTCATAGGTAATCTTAAAACACCGAAAGAGAGACGGTTGCATGAATACAAATTTATGCAACTGTTCGGGACACTTAGCGGTGGCCTAAACAGAGACTGAAATGTTATGAGTCATTACTGACACCAGTGAACTCTTTTCCCATGAGTGCTAAGGGCCATGTCTATACATACTGTGCTATATGTATGCACACACAGCTGTCTCTTACACATACAAATAGTCCATGTTTTTCCATCCCTATACACCAATAGTGACCACATAGTACCTACACACGCTTTTAGTAATGCAACAATCTCTCACATTTCCACACCTACCCACACCATTAATATACACTCCAACTCCACACACACCTTTTGTAAAGCACTGTACACACTGTGGGCTCTTCATTCATTTATATTCACATAGACACACACACACACACACACACACACACACACACACACACACTCTTGCATCACTAACATTCAGGAACCATTTAACACCTCAAGTCATAAATCGCATCCACTCACGGGGGAGAGACAAGCACAGATAACCTTCCAAGAGACACTGTTTTTAAGTAAACCCCTTTCTTGCTTTATTCATTGTAACACCGCCGGATGAAGAGATCAGTGTATCTCGAAAGCTCGCACAAATAAAAGCATTTCGTTAGCCACAGAACGGTATTGTTTATTTATTTTTGATTATATATATACGTTTTAAGTTATGATGGGTGAAAAGGCAACAAGAAACCTCCACCGTATTGCATATAGCAAATAGAAAGATCACTTGTGAGCACATTAACATGTCTTAGGCAGGTCTGCAACCCTGCCTTTCACCATTATCCCTAGCATACAGTGCTTCCACTGCAGCAAGGGATTCTGAGAAATTACATGCAAATGAGCACACAATTGTTTGCCTGAAAAAACATTGTTACATGGAGCCCATATAAGCTGTTAAGCTCTTAACACAGCTTTAAAGCTGTATATATATATATATATATATATATATATATATATATATATATATATATATAAACATACACACACACACACATATACATATTTACAAACTCTAATTGATTTGTGTGAGTAATTTGTACATTGAAGCACTAATTCAAACCCGGAATGGACGATTGTTCAATGATTGCCGATGCATACAGATGATCATTCATTAGGAGAAGTTGCAGCTATCATTACTGTACTTTGAATACTGCTGTACTATGTTAAAAATTCATGAAAGATAATTAATTTATGTGACCTATGACAGTTCATGCTTTTTTTCACAGGCAGAAAATGTTTACATAAGCAAATTAATAAATGATCATAAATTAACCCTAATTTTAACCATTTGCAGTACCCTAACTATATTTGCATGTAGCTGTGCTTGCTAGCTCATTCATTTCTGAACAATTGTTTTTCAATCTGCTGATGAATACATAAATGTCATGTAAACAGGTTATGTAAATTAGTATTCTCTTTTTTTGGAAGCAACTTGTTTCCCATCGTTATGTTTATGTTATTACTGTTTAAATAATCTACCAACTACTAAAGATTATACAGTTATGAGTTTCCATAATCAAACAAATGTCTTTCCTGAAACATTACAGAAGAAACCGTATATGTCTAGTTTTAATAAGACTATTTGAATCTCTCCTTCTCTGCAAACATTTTTCAAAAGAATTCAGGTTATAATGAACACTTGGACAGATCTGGTGTAGCTTTCTTGAAGAATACATCCCCTAAGGGGAAATTTAGAAATAAAAATGATTCAGAGGGCACTTATGACTGTATTTGCAAGAAGCCAACAACAAACAAACCAATGAACAAAGTTGATACAGTATCTTCTTTATATCTCCAGCTAATGGCTAGGAGCTGACACTGAATATTAAATTTAGACACCATATTTGTGAGACTAAAGCATTCAAAAGTATAAAGAACAAAACTCTATAACTAATGTAACATACTGTAACAACACAGAATTATATCAGAGATTTTCAGAGCAAAATAAGTTCCTATATTTAACAATTAAAAACATATTGCATATCTAGATACAAGATATAATGTATGATACAGTAATATTAGGACTTGCAAAAGAGAGGGGATACCATGATGTGGCTTGCAAGCTTAATATGGTTTGCCAGAGAATTGAACTAAATGATCCTCACTTATGAGATGAAAAATAGATAAGTATTTAAATATAAGTGTAGCCCTGGTCCCCTCTGGTGCCCCGGTCTGCTGCTTGCCCCCCCCCCCCTTTACCTGCGCTGCTATGGGGCGATGGGCTGACTGGTGGCACCTTTTGCAGGGCACTGCCATCTTGGCCATGTTCGCGCATGTGTGGAGGCTCGCGCTTGCGCAGCAGAGTTGCGGCGACCATTACAGAGAGTGAGAAATGGCAAGTATGATGCTCCATAGCGCAGGGACTCCCAGAAGTCGTGCATGCTCAGTTGCAGGCAGCGGCGGTCATTAAAAGTTTGCGCATGCACAGCGAAGAAGGCGCATGCGGTGCCAATGGCAGAGATGTCTGCAAGGGATTATAATTCCCAGCAGCCCCAGGGGCTGGAGCACAGGTGACTCACAGCAGCCAATAGGGCTGGGAGATTCCCCCTGCAAGAAAGGATACATTTCTCGCACAGAGGAAGGAAATTAGTCAGAGCTGGGAGCAGGCTAGGGGAGGTTGTATGTGCAGGAAGCAGTAGCCCCTGCACTAGGCAAGGTTACCCCACTAGACCCCAGATAGTCCCTGAGTCATATCCTAGATTGTGGTTGCTATAGGGACAGGCCCTTAGGTAGGGACCCTGCCCCTTTAGTTCTTGTAAGTTCAGGGACACAGCTACAGTGCTGCAAGACCCTGCCAAGACCTACCTCACTAAAGATAGAGACTATCTGTTTGGTGAGATCAACAGAGGGAGACTATTCCACCAGGAAGAGGGCGGCTGCTGTTCTGCTATACTCGGGTGCAGGAGCCCCGGGCAGGTATATACCAATTGCACCAACTATACCCCTCATCTAGTGGGCAGCACTGTCTAACAATTGGGTGGGGTTGTGGGACACTTGGGACACTTGGGTATATGGTGTGGGGTTACGACCCAGGAAGGCCAGTGTTACAGGGTGACACTAAAGCTGTTTATGTTATATGGCGATATGTTTATTCTGCTGCATATAGTAAACTGATATATATATATATATATATATATTCATGTAGAGGTATCAGTACCGTGTTAGCCGAGCTTCAATAATCAAAAAATAAATAGATGATACCGTTCTGTGGCTAACGAAATGCTTTTATTTGTGCGAGCTTTCGAGATACACTGATCTCTTCTTCCGGCGATGTTACAATGAATGAAGCAAGGATTACTTAAAAATAGTGTCTCTTGGAATGTTATCTGTGCTGGTCCTTCCCCCGTGTGGATGAGATTTATGGCTGGAGGTGTCAAAGGGTAACTGAAAGCAAGTGAAGAAAGAGTGTGTATGTGTATCAGTGTGAATAAAAATGAATGGAGAGCCCACAGTATAAACTGTGCTCTATGCAAGGTGTGTGTGGAGTGAGAGGGGATATAAATGGTGTGGGTGGGTGTGGAAATGTGAGAGTTTGTAGCACAACTAAAAGTGTGTGTGGATACTATGTGGTCCCTATTGGTGTATAGGGATGGAAAAATAAGGAGTATCATAAAATTTATCAGTGGCCTAAACAGAGATCGAAATTTTATGAGTCATTACTGACACTAGCGAACTCTCTTCCCATGAGCGCTAAAGGCCATGTATGTACATACTGTGCTATATGTATGCACACACAGCTGTCTCTCACACATACTAATACTCCTTATTTTTCCATCTCTATACACCAATAGGGACCACATAGTATCCACACACACTTTTAGTTGTGCTACAAACTCTCACATTTCCACACCCACCCACACCATTTATATCCCCTCTCACTCCACACACACCTTGTGTAGAGCACAGTTTATACTGTGGGCTCTCCATTCATTTTTATTCACACTGATACACATACACACTCTTTCTTTACTTGCTTTCAGTTACCCTTTGACACCTCCAGCCATAAATCTCATCCACACGGGGGAAGGACCAACACAGATAGCATTCCAAGAGACACTGTTTTTAAGTAATCCTTGCTTCATTCATTGTAACATCGCCGGAAGAAGAGATCAGTGTATCTCGAAAGCTCGCACAAATAAAAGCATTTCATTAGCCACAGAATGGTATCATCTATTTATTTTTTGATATATATATATATATATATATATATATATATATATATATATGAACAACAAAAAAAGAAAGCGCCCGATCCTAGTGCAATATGAAAAAAAACACTTTTAATACAATCGATTAGGTCCAACAAAAATACACTCACAAACAAATAAAAGGTAAAAGCATGTTATGAGTATACTCATTCACCTCCACGTGCTGCTGTAACTCCGTTTGTAGACTGCTCTCTCTTGGGTGAAGTGTCTGCTTCTCCAGTAGCCCTTATCGGTGCAGGAACTGTGAGAGCCTCTGGAACCGTGACCCGGAAGTAAGATCAAATGCCAGGATGGTGGGTATATGACCCTGAGGTTCGGTGTAGACTGGCAAGGTGTTATTTCCCTATAATGTCCACTTATATAAAGTACCCGGTTCCTGTACCTCTACTGGCAAACCGCTCCCTTCAAGGATAGAGCTCCGGCCTTTCCCGTAGTCATCCGGTGGGTATCGGGGTTGGAACTGTAACCCGGAAGTGTAATCGCCCCCTCTGTGTAAACCGGATGCGGAGCAACGGATGTGCGACCCCGCTGTTGAGATCTTATTGTACCGGCAAAGTTCCAAAGTCCTGACACAACTGTGCAATGATAAAAGGCAGCAAAACGGCAGCGAACGAGTAATAATAAAAACTGGTCTGGATACCAATAAAAAATCCTCCCTACGCGTTTCTTCACTCAGGGTGATTTCATCAGGGGATCAGACACTTCACCCAAGAGAGAGCAGTCTACAAACGGAGTTACAGCAGCACGTGGAGGTGAATGAGTATACTCATAACATGCTTTTACCTTTTATTTGTTTGTGAGTGTATTTTTGTTGGACCTAATCGATTGTATTAAAAGTGTTTTTTTTCATATTGCACTAGGATCGGGCGCTTTCTTTTTTTGTTGTTCGCAGATTCCTGGGAGGTCGTTGGTCCTTGTGGAGAGCTGCCAGATCCTATTTTTGAATCCCTTTTTTCATTTTTAATTTTTTATTTTCACTTTTTATTTTTAATTTTAATTTTTATTTTTATATATATTTTTTCTTTCACAGAAATTTGTATTTTATTATATTATTATATCACTTATTTCATGTATTTGTATTAGTGATTTAGGGTTTTAGCTATTTTAGTTTAATTATATACAGGTCCACAATTACACCCATTGATTTTAGTTTAGCATGTATAGAAAAATACCAGTAATAATTCAGCTATTTTATTAGAATTTATTTTATGTATAGTCAATCAATTATGCTAATCAATACTGTTTATTAACTACATTTAGATCTTTATTACCTGTTGAGCGCAGTCTTTTTTCTGTCTATATATATATATATATATATATATATATATATATATATATATATATACACACACTTTGGTGTATGTAGTTACTGTATGCGGGTCCTGTGTCAGGGGTTATTCTATACTCTAGGATCCTGCACAGGTGGAGGCGCTGTTATATTGTAAGTACGTTCCAGGATACACCCCAGGTTCCCATCAGCGGAGGCTCAGGCCTCCGTGAGCATGTGAACCTGACAGGTATTGCACCAAACCTGGTAACACCTGTAGATTTCCCCACATGGTCCCTATCTGCGATTGGGGGTGTTGTGTGTTACAGTACATATAATTTATCATATTGGATGTAGCAGTGAGGCTTATGTCTTTTGAAAACATGAAGTCACCATGTTAGTAGCACTCTTTTTTGACAAAGATATGCAGTATATACAGTATGGTGGGGTGGGTTCGGGTTCTGTGTTTACAGGGTATGTGTGTGTTTTTTATAATGTATGTGTAGTCATTATATATACAGACTACTAATTCCATACTAATGTGAAATACTTGACATTATTCAATATTGTATAGTGTTATTATAAAATACATTCTTTCAACTTCTGTGATTAGTGAAACTATTGATACAATATGAGCATTTTAGATACATACTGTATGGTAGATGGCAAGGATTATTTTATAACTAGTCTGTTCATGAATACTATCAAACTACCAAATTGGTCTGAGATTCTAAAAATGCAATTTCCTGACTAGCAATGTGCAAATGTATTGAAACGTTCCTCCAGCGTTTTTTTTTGTTTTTTAGAATTTCTCCTACTGTATATTTCATATTTTCACAAAACTTTTGAAACTGTCAGATAGCTTGAAATTTACCAATTTTGCCAATTCTCACTAGAATTTCACCACTTTTCACCAATATTTTGCACAACGGGCAGTACATCAAGAGTCATGTTACATGAATTTAGGGTCAATGATGTAACAGTTTTTTTTCTGTGAACTTGTCATATTTTTACAGAAATTTCACAACAAAAGGGTATCTTTTCTCAAGTTTGAACATCTCTACTGGCAAAATATTTAGAGGAGTTTTGGAAAACAGATTACATGCCATGAACGGTCTTGCTCAGTTCTTTCTGAATAATCAAAAGCTTGATATTACAGATGGTGCAAGGAATCTGATTGACATACTGTATAGAAATTAATCAAAGAATAATCAAGAATTCCCTAATTGAATTCATGCTTACAATTTTTTTTTATTGGTGTACAAAAATAAAGTTTTTGATTGTAAAAACAATACATCAATGTGTGCAGATGTAAAAAGCAATTCAAGCTCTTGATAATAGTATATTACAAGGTCAAGTGCTATAGTGCTTAAGGAGAGGCTTAATGAACAAGCTATTGCATATGGGAGAATAAATAGTTTAGTGTAAATGCATTCTTGCCTTACTGGCCTCAAGTAGCCTGAAGTATACTTATCCCTTTAAGTATTTTTCTAATTTAATGTCACGTGACCATAATATTGGATATGTGAGCTACAAATAAATACCCTCTATATACCCCATAAAGGAGAGAGGAGAGGTACATTTGATGTATTCATTTATTTCCTCCTGTCAGGTATAAGCAGCATGCATATTGCAAAATACTGTCTATACCAGGCCTGCACAACTCGTAAAGCGAAAAGGGCCGAACTGCTCCAAGGAAAAAAAAATTGGGCCGCACGGGTAAAATCATCATCATCATCATCATCATCATCTCTCCTCCAGCACCTCTCATCATCATCCTCATATATCTCCCCCAGCACCCCTCACTATCAACCTTTGCGATACTCCCCATCTATCTCTTATCCCCATCTCTCCCCCTCACCCACACACACAATACTCCCCCTTTCCACATCAAACACACAATACTCCCCCTCCACATAAAACACACAATACCCCCCTGCACACCACACACATCCCACCCCCCTGCACCTCACATCCTTCTCCCCCCGTGCACCTTACATCATTCTCCCCCCCTGCACCTCACATCCTTCTCCCCCCGTGCACCTTACATCATTCTCCCCCCCTGCACCTCACATCATTCTCCCCCCTTGCACCTCCAATCACCCCCCTGCACCTCCAATCACCCCCCTACACCTCCAATGACCCTCCCCTGCACTTCCAATGACCCCCCATGCACCTCCAATGACCCCCCCACACCTCCAATCACCACCCCCTGCACCTCATATCACACCCTGCACCTCATATCACCCCCTGCACCTCACATCACCCCCTGCACATCACCTCCCCTGCAATCACCCCCTCCTTCACATCACCCCCCTTCACATCACCCCCCTTCTCATCACCCCCCCTTCTCATCACCCCCCTGCACATCACCCCCCCTGCACATCACCCCCCTTGCACCTCACCCCCCCTTGCACCTCACCCCCCCTGCACCTCACATCATCCCCTGCACCTCACATCACCTCCCCTGCACATCACCTCCCCTGCACATCATCCCCCTAGCACATCACCCCCCCTTCACATCACCCCCCTTCACATCACCTCCCTTCACATCACCCCCCCTTCACATCACCCCCCCTTCACATCACCCCCCCTTACATCACCACCCTTCACATCACCCCCCCTGCACATCACACCCCCTGCACATCACACCCCCTGCACATCACCCCCCTGCACATCACCCCCCTGCACATCACCCCCCCTGCACATCACCCTCACTGCACATCACCCCCCCTGCACATCACCCCCCCTGCACATATCCCCCCTGCACATATCCTCCCCTGCACATATCCTCCCCTGCACATATCCTCCCCTGCACATATCCTCCCCTGCACATCATCCCCCCCTGCACATCATCCCCCCCCTGCACATCATCCCCCCTGCAGATATCCCCCTGCACCTCACATCACCCCCTGCACCTCCTCACCTCCCCACCTCCCCTCACCTCAGATCCCGGCGGGACTGCGCTCGCTCGCTCACTCGCAAGCAGCGGGCACTGGAAGTGCCGCACTGCAAGAGCATGCAGTCTTGAGAGCGGGCGGGGGGGGAGGAAGGGGAGAGCAGGCTGGGGGGGGAGGAAGGGGAGAGCAGGCTGGGGGGGAGGAAGGGGAGAGAGGGCTGGGGGGGAGGAAGGGGAGAGCGGGCTCGGCTCGTGGGGGGAGGGAGAGCGGGCTCGGCTCGCAGGGGGAGGGAGAGCGAGCTCGGCTCGTGGGGGGAGGGAGAGCGGGCTCAGCTCACGGGGGGAGGGAGAGCGGGCTCGGCTCACGGGGGGAGGGAGAGGGCTCGCGAGGGGAGGGAGAGCGGACTCGGGGGAGGGAGAGCGGACTCGGGAGGAGGAGGGGGGGGAAAGCTGCTGCCGCCGCGGGCCGCACAGTGCGGGCCGCGTGTTGTGCAGGCCTGGTCTATACAATATCAGATTGCAGTGTCTCTTAAAGCAGCATGGACACCCTACCTCATACTTCTTATGTCAAATAAATATCATCCCCTCACAGTCCCAAGTAACATCAAAAGATAGGCAGTAGGTTTTCATAATGTCATTAAAATAACTCATGAATCCACACTACAGATGACATGAGAAATATTGAATATGCTAGTCCAAAACAAGTATTAAGTGAAAAGAAGGGGGGGGGGAATCAATTAGATAATCTCAGTGCTGTGCTACAACTCCAAATATTGTAGTAGTAATGATATGAAGCACTAATAATCTTTGTTGTTATGATCTTAATAACTGCATCCATTGCCCCAAAGGCCTATCGAACAGTCAATAACTGTAAAGGATAGAGGGATGAGTAAACAAAACAGGGGGAGGGGAACTCAGCCGACTCCTCGAAAGCATGCAGTGGATAGTTGCAACTTCTCTATTTCAATTTATGCATCCAGTGAAAATTAAAATAAACCTGTGTGTAAAGCCCAACATCACCAGACGTGCATTTTGCCACAGTGGGAGGGGCTTCATTCAGGGTATTATCATATACTCGTATCCCTATTATTTAGGACCTCTCAGAGACGTACACATTATATTATATAAAATAGGATAAAAGGCATTTCAAAATAATGCTGAAACATTTTTATCAATATAAATCGGAGAACTGATACTTCATCACTCAAAGGCAGTAGTTGTAGCTGTGAGCTACTGTAGATTACCTGCTGTCAACTTCACTGTCTAAGTACTTCTGAAATCTACTATACATGGTTACATAAACTGCAATTTTTTCTCTCTTTTCAGGAGTTTAGTATCATATGCAATTGCTTGGTGATTAAACCTTTCCATAAATCCTAAATTAATTTAATCTGTGATATGTGATAAACTACTAACAACAAGTTGAAAATTACTTTTTACCTCTGGACCCATTGATGCATTGTTTTTACCATCACTTTATAATTACTGTATTTTTGTACATAATAAAATAAATTGTTGTCATTAGTACAATTATGAATTCCTTGCCTTTTCTTTGCTATTACTGTATATTGATTTTTTTAATACTACTGACAACAATAGTCCCTTTAAAACCACATATCTTCACAATGGAGAAGCTTGTATTTTTAGTATGTTTTGTTTATTTTTACTAAACAATGTTTAGTATAATATATATATATATATATATATATATATATATATATATATATAGTGAATGAACCAGTAGGCACTCAACTGGCAAAATAAGGTAGGTGCATGTTATGTAGAAATCAATAGAGAACCAGTGTAACCCCAAAAGGGGAAACAAAAAACAACACTCAGAGTATATGCAAAAATCTTGTGGGCTGTACTATGTCGGAAAAATGACACGGATGTTAAAAGAACGGATCTGTCTTCATAGATCTGCAATCCGGAAGGCCCTGACTGATACCTCTGAAATAGATCACCAGAAGTTACAACCTGTTGCGAGACACTTTAAGAACTTCAAACACAGTCTCGCAACTATGCGCTGTATGCCCATAATACAGGCGCATGTTCCGAGCAGTGGGGGTGATAGAGGCAAATTGTTATTACAGCTGGAAATGAGGCTCATTTATGAATTGAACACCATGGCGCCTAAAGGGCTAAATGAAGATTTTAAACTGGGCTTTTTTCTTTGAGATGTGCAGACACCCATAGTTAGCAATATTACCCATTGCTATCCCTATATGCTGGATTGGTTACTCTGTACCCTTTTTTCCCCCGTGTCCCCCTTTTTCCCCCCTTTTCCCCCCTTCTTTGTCCTCTTCTTTCTTATTTATCCCCAACCTTCCTTTGCCTTACCCTTATTCTGTTTCCCCTTCTCCTGACCCGATTTTTCTGTACTTGGTTCTCCTAGTTATATGCTTTTGCATTGCAAGCTATATCCTCTGTCTGCTTTACAGACTATATCGGTCGCTGTAGCTAATACCAGCAGCGCATCTGGAACAAGTTTTTATTACCTCATTTTGCTTTTAATACTGTTTCCCTTTATTTGTTTATACAGGGACATGTCTGCTGTGTGGAGGCAACGGTACCGCTGACGTTCAGCCTCTGTGCTCCTGACAGCAGTGGAGTTCGGTCTATGCCTTAGCAGTCATGGCGTTAGACGCACACAGCTCGTCGCCATAGAAACGGAGGACGCCATAGACTCCACACATGTGATTCTCTTCCCCCGCTGACGCGCATGCGCGATGCTTATGGCAGTGACAGCCGGATGTAAACAAAGCTGAAGGGAAGCCTGGCTGATGCTCAGTGTTGACGATGCTCCCAGCGATCACGTGATCCCTTTTTAATTGCAAACAACTGTCCCTAATTGTGTTCACTGGGTTGGTTGAGGGTAAAAATGTTTTCCACAGTCACTGTTCCCCAGCAACCCCTGAAGAAGGTCCTATACAGGACCGAAACATTGGATTTTTGTGACGGTGTATTTTTGTCGTATTACAGCCGCGGCCCCTTTTATTCTCCAACATCTCCGAGTTTTTTCGGGGATATTTTCACCACGTTCATGCCGCATTCATACCGCATTCACATTAATGCATTCAATATTACAAGCGCTACAATACCGGAGCATATTCAGGAGAAAAAAAATACTGCATCTGCCCGCGGTAATCAGAGTTGCGTCGATACGTTGGCATTAGGATAAAGGCGGCCGCCACTGTACAAGATTTTTGCATGTACTCTGAGTGCTGTTTTTTTCTCCCCTTTTGGGGTCTCTCTCTCATATATCTTGAAAACAGGGTCATTTAGTTTAACCCTTTGGCAAAAGCATTATAAGCCTGCGAGCCACTTCAAGGCATGACCATAATATCGCAGGTCCAAACACTAACTGATTAAATTTCTTGTTTACCTGTATAATTACAGGAAGAATGATCTGCATTGGATCTGTCACAAACAGCTGCATGAAAAGACACATATTGTTTAGTACAATGAAAAAGAACACAGAAGCGCACCAAGGGTTAAGGATAATGTATTATACAATTGATATAATAAAATGTACAAGAATGGTGGATCCAGGGGGGTAGGCGCAGGAGGTATTGCCTGATGTTTGCAGTTCAGTCCCGCGCGCTGGGGCTGGCTTGCCCGGCAAGGCTCAGATCTTACTTCCGGGTTGCGGATATCGCAGGACCCGTATGGAGCTGCCCTCCGATCGTCTGTGTACTTTACATCCCACCGCCTGATGAAGCACTGAATAGTGTGAAATGCGTTGCGGAGTATATACAGTACTTGTTGGTGCCCAGACGTTTGGTTGTACAAGTCCCAGCTTCATACGAACTTTAGAGCTGGTTCTACCTGCTCGAGTGGGACGTAAAGTACACAGGCGATCGGAGGGCAGCTCCATACGGGTCCTGCGACATCCGCAACCTGGAAGTAAGATCTGAGCCTTGCCGGGCAAGCCAGCCCCAGCGCGCGGGACTGAACTGCAAACATCAGGCAATACCTCCTGCGCCTACCCCCCTGGATCCACCATTCTTATACTGGCCGCTACTGGACATTTTTAATATGATGTGTAAGTTTTTACATTTTATTATATCAATTGTATAATACATTATCCGTAACCCTTGGTGCGCTTCTGTGTTCTTTTTCACTATCTTCTGACGTTGGAGTCTTCCTACGGAAGTTACCAGTGGAGGAGGGGTGCCTCCACATCACAGTAGCAGCAAGAGGGGAGAGCTGATCTACTTCAAGATCCCTTCTAGGAAGCATGAGCGCGGATTGACTTTTCTACTTATTGTTTAGTACAACCAGCAATGTTTCTGGGTCAATGGCCACTCCATCAAGCTTGAATAGTGGGCGATACCAATACCCTTAAATAAAGCATTTTCATTAACATGAACCTGGGCAACTGCAGACTTACCCATGTAACAGCTGTGACATCATGTGTAAGATACAGAAATTAAAGCTACAAATCTTAATAGCGACACAATAATAAATACGTGTTCATAAATTAATCACACCCGTTGTGGAACGTTTGCCACTCTTGGTAACTAATTGAAGAACAAAATCAGGAAACACTAAAGAAAATGGTTGTGACTAATCTCCTGGTTCTGATGTCTCCTTCTTAAATCATTCATCATGTTACAACATTCAAACACATAAAGCATTGTTTCTGTCAGTTTTGTCAAGGAAATATAACAATGCATTCCACTCATGGCATAATAACAGCCTATACACATTAGTAAAAGTATCACAACTTGATGATGTAAAGTATAACATATTATTGACTCCATAGGTGAGATGTGAAAACACAAAAACAATCTTAAGCATGTCACAACCGTCACCGGATAATACATCTATAGTTAAAAAATAGAAAGCAAAAGGATAATTTTATCATAGCTCCCTAGGTAATTTTAGTCCCCATCTTAAAAGAATAGAAATAGAAAGGAGAGAATAGAAGTAAAGAACAGAAAACGTGCTCTTGAAGTATCAACATAATGATTCAAAATAGATGATTTATATATTCTGCAAATGTATACAGTCTGAAATCAACCACAGATTAAAGATACAGATAAATAGAGATATCCAAAATTCCAAAATGGTAACAACGGGGATACTTAAAGACTTAAACACAGACAACAAATGATGGGCATTAGATACAGAAGGAAATGGGGTCATATAGCACATATAGCTCAACGTGGAGAGATTTCGGATGGAGAGACAGTGCCAGGGGCTCAGATGTCTACCAGTTTACTATCAATAAATTAGACCTTCGTAATTGACTCAATTTGTCAAGCCTGAGCAGCGAATAAGAAAGAGAAGGTGAGCATCAAGAAATGGTTCATGGAAGAGCCTTCGTTCAGTTCAAGTACAGTCCATTATGCCACTACCCCTCATAGAAAACAGCTCATGTCATACTCCTCATTCTTACCATTGAGTATCATAGTCTGTAAGGTATTCATCCAATAGAGATCCCTATCATCACCCCTTATTACTGTAGGTGTGGTATGGCATTGATAACCTGGAAACACAATTGGTATACACTATATCCAGCTTCATTGAAGTTTCTGCCTCTTCTAACTGTCAAATTGGATTTCCCAATAGAAGATTTATGTTCGGAGATCCTCTTCCCAACTTCTCTGGTTTTCTCCCCATATACAGTAAACCACATGGATATCATAATAGGTGTATTACAAATGAGGAAGTACATGTAAAGTAATTTCTGATTTTAGTACATGGTGCAGTATATATGTTACCTATGCCAGAATGTGTAAAAAAAAGGATTCCTTAGTAATCAAATTGCATTGAGAACAAATAAACATGGGGAAGTTCCCTTCCAAGGGGTACTCAGAAACATACAGCAGTTGAACTAACAGGACCTACACATGCATTTACAAGGCAATCACACAGATTTCACCATATTATGTAAGCAAATGTTGGAGTCCTGTTTAAGGATATGCCAAGGCTTCCTAAATATTTGATTAATATATGTAATGTGTGGCAAACTGCTCCCTTTATGTAGCGCTGCCGCTCGCCAGGCTCTTCCTGACACAGTCTTCTAGGTTTTGTTTTGTATAAAAGGGGGACAAACCCGTGTATACACACAAGGGGCACTCAACCCTCAACCTTCAGCGGTTTACTCTTCCATTAGTGACACTACATATCTTTAACCACCGTCACTTTAAGTCAAAACAAACTCATAAAAATAACATCTAGTCCAGTCAGGAGTCTAACTCACATGCATATCCCTATCTGCAATATTGGCTGACTAAGCCAGTTACCAACTTAAAATAACACACAGAGATAACATTGAGTTCTTAGCTGTGAGATGGGGACAGCATTCCATTAGATCCTCAGATGCTGCAACATGGGGGGGGGGCACATCTACCCCGAACTGGATACTGGGGAGCAGCAGTTTTCCTCCCAGCCTCCAGGCTCTAGGATAGAGACTGAAAAAGCAACCCTCTCTGCTCTAAATACCTGTTCTAGTAATTAAGAGAGCAGGTGAGGGAAACCAGCACCATTGGCCTGGAGTTTCTATCCCACAGTCTCAGCAAATGTGAAACTGTGGAATGGATCCTTTTTTCCCTTTTTTCCACTTTTTGCAACCCCCTCCTGTTTGTGAATATTTGTTGCTACTATTCCCAGAAGTTTGAGCTGCAAACTGCGACAATAGATAATGTTATCTTAGTAATATCAGGATATATTGTAGCTGCTGAGTTAGACTGTGAGGGATTGAGAATTGATTGCAACTGAAAGGCAGGCATTTAGTGTAACCCTGGCAAATGTTATGATTGATCACAGGAGAGAACAAATCAATCAGCAACTTAGTTCATTTGTTTTCAATAAAGCTAATCAAAGGCTGCATATATTAAACAAAAACACATGTTTTTTAAGGCAATTCAGAAAAACCTGTATTTTGTTTTAATCACATGTTCATAATATTTCATCTATGTATCTTAGCCAGCACACTATTGGGTCTATTCTATAAGCTGCGAGAAGTGCATATCTGTTTTTACAGAACCCTTTTCTATCGGATATGCAGATTTCAGTATTCTAAAAGGTATTCAAACTGTGTGAGGAAGACCTTTTTAGATGCCATGTCATTCTGTCTCTGCACATTCGATTGGTATGACTAAAATGTCTCAAACTCGCACATTTTATAAACTCGCTGGGATTCTAGTACCTCTGTTAACTCAAAAAGGCAAAACCTATTAACGAACTTTTTCTCAACACCTCAAGGCTCGCGAGATAGCCTCAATAAATTTTGCTGAATTTTCGCAATTACAAGCAACACAGGTTAATTCGGTTTGGCTGACCATGGACTTACTTAGTTCTTAAGTAATTATTCAATTATAATATTTGCCCTCCTACACTACTGTCTAACTCATGATGTACATTGATGCAAACATAGTTTCCCCTATATAATTATCCTTACACACAGAAACATTCATATGAACTACATGTGCCACATTAAATGCTTGATTGTCTCATTAAATGACAATGATTAAAGGCACAATGCCTCATTAGCTGCCTATTTAAACTCCCATTATATGTGCATAATTTAAAAAAAACTATAAAGCACATTATGTTGATGAACATATTTTTTTGTAGTATAATTTTTAAAACCAAGTTTGTTTTGCAAAATATAATACAGACTCTGATTTCTTTTCTGAAATATTTATTTAATTTAGGTTTTTAACAGTCTTTAAATTAATTTATTTGTTTACCCCTTTTGGGTGCTGTTGGTAGTGCTGATGGTGTTGGTGATGCTGTTGATTACATTTGACTGGTTTTGAATACAGCATACAGAAAACAGTACATACATACAATTCAACCATATATTTTGAACAGCTTGTTGTAACACCAAAATCATATAGCAGGTCAAATAAACATTTCCAAAAGAAACTGGAGGGTGTGGAGAAGGGGGCGGTTCGTTCATTCTTTTTCCCTGATATTATTGTGTGTGTCTGATCTAGCCGAAGATATAGTCTCCCACGCAGTCCCGGCGCGCCCCATACACCATAAGAACCACACAGTCCTGATCTTTAACCACAATTCCACCCGTCCGTCAAGGGAGAACACACCTCACTAATGTTAAAGCAGAATTGTGCCATTGCTCACCCCATGAATGTCTGTTTGAGCCAACCAAGGCAGCCAAACGTTTTGAAATTCAGTGCCAGTGTCATTAATCAAACTTGCTAATTTTTCCATCTGGCATATAAACCAAATTCTATTTCTAATTTTAGGTATGGATGGAATTTCTTGCTGTTTCCATAATGCTACGATCTAACACCTCGTTGCCGTTGTAAAATGAGCAACTAATTACACTCCACCCTAGATAAGCCTTGCATTGGCCTGTTTAATAGAAATAGCCATTGGTCTAAAGGAATTGTGAGGCCCAACATCCTCTGTAGTCAATCTTTAACTTGCTCCCAAAGGGGCACCAACTAAGGGCAACACCACAGCATATGTAACAAATCTTCCTGTACTCCACATTGTTTTGGGCACAAAGGTGAGTAACCAGGAACAAATGTGGATAATTTTAGTGGGGTGAGATACCATCTCATTAAAACTTTATATGTGTTCTCCCTTAATATCGCGCATATCGAGCTCTTAGCTGCCACAGCGAAAATCTCATCGCAACCCTCTTTCTCTGGCACCTCCCCAAGGTCCGCTTCCCACTGAGACATGTACTTTAACTTTCTAGTATACACCAGGCCAGAACAGGCTATTTCCTTGAACATTTAAGATGTGAGTTCACTTGTGTCATTTTCTAAAATACACAGCTTTTCGAAATTGGTTAATGGGAGGCGAGTCGTGAATTTGTTATAAAATGCTCAGATGTGGAGGTATCTAAAAAAATCTGTACGTGGTATGTCCTTTTCTGACTTAATTTGTTCAAATGTTTCAAAACTGATTCTGCCCTCCAGATCTTTGAGTCTAGTAAACCTATTTTGTTTCCAAATACCGACATCTTTGCTTTCTGGCCTGGAGCGAAGTCTGGTTTGTCAAAAAAGTGTGAATGGCTTGAATGTTGTAATTAACTTGCTTATTCCTAATTTTGGTTTGCTAATTGAGTATCTGGATTGTTTGCTTTTTCATAAAACTTCCTCTTTGATTAACTCAACGCATTCTCAGCCTGGAAGGTTAGGAGCATGTTTAATTCTATTCTGACCTCTTTCAGTTCTTTTAACGTATCAGATTTATCACTTTGTTTGGGTGAGTCCACTAGGTCCTTCAGATTTGCTTGTACTGTACCTTAAGTATTTTTGCGTCCCTTTCTCTTTCGAGACCCGCAGCAATACTAATAAGTGTCCCTCTAGGATTCACTTTGTGGGCCTTCCATGGAGTCAAATGTGATTTTACACTATCCTTCTTAATTCTGAAAAATTGGTCAATCTCTGAACTCACCGTTTCCATGACCTCTGGAATTTTCATAATTGACTCATTCAGTCTCCAGTTCGCTCCCGGTCAGAGTAGATTAATTTGAGAGCACATCAACTCTATTGGTGCGTGATCTGACCATGAAATATCATGGATCCTCGCTGAGGAGATCTTTGGGACCAGTCTGTTTGACACAAATACTGTAAGTAGTCTATTTTGCTGTAGCTCACATGTGGGTGAAAGAAGAAGGTATATCCCCTTTTGCCTGGGTGCTGCTCTCTCCATATGTCTACCAACTGAGCATCCTTTAACCAACGTGGGCATTCCCTCCTTTCTAAGTCGTCTGGATTGCTCAGATTTGTCTCAGGGTCTAAGACCTTATTAAAATCCCCTGCTAGAATTACTTAACCCCTAGATACTTTACTCAGAATGTTAAATAAAATTCCATTAAAAATACAGGATCATTTTCACATGGGGCATAAACATTCACTAGGAGTTAATTTCTGGCCCTGTAGAGGGCCAATCAAGATTATGAACCTGCCTTTTTTCTCCATCTTGATTTTGTCAACTATGAAAGAACACCTATTTTGAAATAAAATTGCCACCCCCTGTTTCTTACTGTTGGCAGATGATACAGTAGAAAACAATTTCTAAAATTCTTATCAAAATATTTTGGGAGGCTTTTATTACCACATCTGCCCTTCTCCTTTTATAATGAATACAAGGGGGACTGAAAAACACTACTACCGGTTGTATAGATAAAGTACCCACAGAATAAACCTGTGTAATACAGGCGTGCTCTCTGGAGTAAAAGCAGACACTATTATAATAAAAAGAAAGCTGTAAGCCCCACAGAAAGGGTTTACAGAAACTCTAACACGGGGCACTCTGAGGTGGGTACAAAAAGTATAAAAAAAATTGAACAAGCAATTGAAAAGGATAAAACAGACTGACTATAATTAAGACACTAAAAAACATATAGTGGACGTCTCCTTTGAACATTGTAAATGCTATTATATGCAATAAACAATATAGTAATACTAACGGCTCCTGTGTATATCTTGAATAATAAGGCACATGCCTATAGCGAGCCCTAGTATAAATAAACACACTACTAAGGTAAACAAACCTCACAGTAATCCCAGTTATAGGGGAGGGGACAAAGGGATATATCTCTCCCAAGAGAGAAATGTAAAGCTGCAGCTAACTGAAGGATGATAAACCTCAGTGTAAGTAAACAGACCAGTATGTGGATATGTACAGACTGCAACAATGTATACAGAGCAAACCCTGGTGGAACTATAGCAACATCCAGAACATACAATAAGAACAAAATGTAATTCCTGTGCCAATTTTTTTTTTAGCACTTCTACCCTCAAAGATATCTGAAGCAAAGGTTAAAATGCATGTAGAGCTTAGCCAAGATAAAGGGGCAATAAAGATAATAAAAAATTGTCTACTAGAATAATAGTGTAATTCTGATAAATCAGATACCAGGGCACTAGAAAATGCTAATGCCAGATAGCTCAAATACGAGTGGAAAGCATTGAACTTGCTCTATGTGTATAAACACAGACCGTGTATAGTAAATAGATGAAAAATAGGGCAGTAACATGTTAATAATGTTAAATATACCAATACAAGCCCATAGTCCACTAGTTAAGTTCAAGGGAAGTTACCCAACTCATGAGTTAATCTATTACTGCCAAGAAACATCAGTTGTTTGTACCTGGAGTAGTCCAAATTGCAGGTGTACAGTAGTGTCCCTTTAAATCCACAAGCAGCATGTGTGGTAAATGGCTGGAGCAGTTTGAATACACATTGTAAACTCCATCCCAGGTAAAAGCACTGTCAGTTACTGCTGCCTGAGGCAGCTGTAGATTCACTTCAAATCAAAGAGATGGGCTAGATTCTAGAGTTATCCGATACCATACTGAATGTTGAAGTGCAGGTCACAATAGTATGAAGACACACTGCCGATGGCTGCTGCTGTTACACTTGCTGCCTGTTACTTTAGATTGCGGAGCGGGTCAAAGTGCCAGGGTTACCCAGTACTAGGTAGGATACCGATTACAGATGAGGGTAGCATGGTGACGGTCAGCAAAGACACCCAACGCGGTGTTTCGCCAGGATCGGCTTCGTTGGGGGCGTGTCTTCTTGTTCCCCTTCAGTTAGCTATATACGGTGAGTGAGTGATGTCACTTAGAAAAGGGGGCGTTTGTCCAAACAAAATAGGAAACACAAGAGAGAAGGAGACATTAATGCCGGAGTATGCCAGAGTAACAAATATATCTAATAAATGGATTAAAAAATAAATATAAAAGGAAAAGCACATCATGCATTTTTTACACTTACAATAGAGAAGGGGAGCACAATGAGCAGGAAAGAAATAAAAGAGGGCACAAAGAGAACAAATATAAGAGACAGTCTGTATATATTTTATATAAGACACCACAATGAAGTGTCCATATAATACAGTAGTTGTTATATATGATGTAAAGCTAAGTTCTTCAACTAAAAAGAACACCTACTCCTCATAGGGAGAACTTGCTAAACACTCCAAGCCCAATCTATCGGACTTGCTGGCTATGTCCAGTTCTCAACTCTTAAACATATATGACAATAGTCATGGAACAATATCATAGTTCTTACTGTGTCTTAGAGAGAAGGTTTGAAATCCATCTGTCTAGCAGCTTTCACAGGACAGCTCTGTAGTCTGACACTGCCACCTTCTACAAACATTAGCTTCCTTATTAAGATGGTTGTCAGCTGTCTCTGCTTACTTCCTGATTGCCCAACTATTCTTACTGTGTTAACCTTCTGTGTGCTGGATGAAGGACTCAGATGTATGTTTCCTAGGCATAGTCATCAGTACCTGACTTCACCTCCCCTGTTTGTGTGTGGCTAAGGCCCCATACGGCTGAAGCCCAACCCTCCACTCCTTCTCTTGACAAAAAAAATCAGCATTTCCATTCTCCTTCCCAGGCCTATGCTGTATATCAAAAGAGAATGGCTGGAGGGACATGTACCAGAGGCTCAACCTTAAGTTTGAGCCCTTCATGGTACAGCTCAACCCCCTTCTAACTCTGCACTTGGGGTCCAAAGAATCACTTCGCGTTAATAAGCAGATTGCGTTTATGCATTGCACAATAAAGTATTTAAGATACCAATAATTGTGTAAAGTACAGTATTCATAAATACGAAAATTTGGAGCCACTCTTGCATCACGTTATAAGCAGATTTGCATTGTAATGGATCGCATTATAACGGGGTTGAGCTGTATTCAACCATTTCAAGGGTGCGTGGTCAGTGACCAGGATGAAGTGTACCCTGCGACATAATGCCTCAAGGCCTCAATTGCCCATTTTACGGCAAGGCACTCTTTCTCAATGACAGAATACCTCACTTCCCTTGGGAACAACTTCCGATTGATGAACAATATGGGGTGTTCAACACCTTCAAATTGTTGGGAGAGAACTTCTCCCAGTCCTACCTCGGAGGCATCTGTCTGAATTATGAAGGGCTACTTAACATTTCGGCTCTGAAGAGTGGGCCCTCTGAGAGGCACTTCTTTAACTAATCAAAAGTGCTTTGGCACTCCCAATACCATCTAACTTGGATCAGGGCACTCTTTTTTGTCAAATCTGTTTGAGGTGCTGTAATCTCCAAGAAATTTGATAAAAACCGCCTGTAGTACCCTGCTAACCCCAAAAGCGAGCGGACCTGCGTCTTTGTCTGTGGGTTTGGGACTTCCTTTATGGCAGCCACCTTGCAGGCAAGTGACCTTACTATCCCTCACCCAATGACATAGCCCAAATATTTTGTAGTGGCTTTTCCCAGGGCACTTTTTTTTGGGATTGGCAGTGAGCCCATCTTCTCTTAAGGATGTAAGGACTGCACTTAACCTTTTTATATGGGACTGCCAGTGCCTACTATAGATGACGATGTCATCCAAGTAGGCAGTGGCATATGCCCTATGGGGTCGTAGCACTTTGTCCATTAATCTTTGGAACGTAGCTGGAGCCCATGTAACCAAAACGGCATAGTGACGAATTGGTATAAACTGAGAGGGGTGGCAAAGGCAGTTTTGCATTTGGATTATTCTGCTAAAGTTATCTGCCAATATCCTTTTGTGAGGTCTAGGGTGGAGATATTCTCTGCTTTACCAAGGGAGTCAATCAGGGAGTTTACCAAGGGAGTCAATCTTGTGATGACTTCATGGTGGTGAAGACGCCTAAAAGATACCTTTACATGCCTGAGAACAGGCACTGAAATGTAAGTGCATATCTCACTATCTACAGACACAAGATATATGCTGTGAACTTGCTTCACTATTGTGCTCTTTTTCGTCTTTCTCTTTTCTTCCTATGATACGAGGTGTGCTGATTATTTTGGATATCTATTGCTGCTCGGAATTGGGAGCAATTCGACTCTTCACGCTGCATCACACCAATCCTATTCAAGTTTGGACTTTTATCTAGTTAGAGCGCTTCCTCTTTTGTTGTATATTCATAAATGATCCACTGTGTAAGGGGAACCCTGTATAGGGATACCTTACCAAAAACTACTAATAGTTGTAGTTTTTTGGTTGGAACATGCACACAAAGTGCTGCCACAGAGAAATGTACTGTGGCACACACAGGGGTGCTAATAGGACCAAATGAAATGGAACAGCTGAATTATTACATTTGTCGCTGGGTACATTGTGTCCCAAACAACGCGGAGAACAAGCAGACTTGTTGCACATGCTGTGGTCTTGCCTCGAATTCAGCTCCTCTGGAAGGAAATTCCTATTTGGCTACAGAGGATTTTTCTAAATAGGCCAGCCCACAGCTATACAGAGAAGAAAGTAAACTTATTATGCATATAGCAACGGAAATGAGATGTGAGATCGCAGCATTGTGGAAACAAAAAGATTCTCCGGTATTCGTAAAAACTAGGTATAGAATTTGGTTTATCTGTCGGATAGATATGCTCACAAACCTGGTAAATGACACAGACACCAAATTCCAAAATGTGTGGCAGCCCTGGCTAGCCCAATCAGACATATGGCAACTATAATGCAATTATAGTCCCAGGTGCATTCTCGTTCGGTGGTTTTCAGGAAAAATTGACGGAAGGCCCTTATTCATTACACTCTAGGACAGAAACTAGCAGGACCCGGAGAAGTTTAGTACAGCATACAAATGACCAGTAAAGAGCCCCTCTACCCCACCCCCAACCTCCCCCTCCTCCCCCACACCCTCAAGTTTTTTGTGTTTACATACAGTATGAGTACACTACTTGCACTAAATGCGTTCTGGATATAATGTATTGTATGCCGACAATTGTACCATATTGTATGGATATAACATTGTACAGTATCATTGCTGATTGAAAAATAAAAATTTTAAGTTAAAAAAAATATTTTTTTTTCTATGGCTTGTCAGTCTATCAGGGTTTTAAAGGGGAAATACACAGGGATTGTTTGTAGGGAAAATTCACCTGAGGTTGTCACAGGTAGCTGGAGCTTGGGGTTCGGATCCGCAGTGTTATAGTCAGTGAAGAATTTAGGACAGAGCAGACAGAAGGGGTAATCAGGCAATCCAACGTAAGGGCGGGGCGTCATCCAGGAGATTATTCGGACAGAGTGGGGTCAGGACAGATGGCAGACAGAGAGTAGTCAGATCAAAAAATCGGGAACAAGATTTACAAAGAGTTTAGTAAGTTCTAGGCACTGCAACAGGGGAGCAACACAACCTTACTCCAGTTAGCAAAGCTGTTGTGAAGCCCAAGAGTATGAAGCATATTCATGCGTTTAATATATAACTGTATATTAACTTGTGCGTTGATCATTGAGCACCACTCTCCTCCAACCAGAACAATCATTTAATCAAAATAAAAATATTTTGGGGATTCTAACATCATGTTCAGTTGCATTTACAGTATGCACTTTTTACAGTGGAGAAGTTTCATTACAAGCTCTTGGAATGTACAGTACGAGCACTAGTGGGTAAATGCGCAAATCACCCACAATATCATACAGTAAGCCACTAAAGGTTACTAAAATGTGTTATATGTTAATTGTGATATTGAAAGTGAGATTGAGCTGCTCCAGTGAACCTACGTCACCATTGTGTTGCGGCAGGACATAAAATGCTGTGTTGGAACAAAAATTATGATACTCTTATCATGTCATGTAAATCCCCTGCCTGCGGTACGGACTTTGACCAATATTCTTATCCCAGTCCAGCGCAAACTCAGCCTGTCATTCAAAGCTGTCAGCTGCAGGGATCTTGGCGGAACTCCTTGTGCCCCAGCTGCATGAGTACATGGTTTACCATATTTTCTTCACTTTCCTCTTGATGTCTGGGAATCTTTTTTTAGAGTTCTCAATGCTTCTTCGGGTCACTCCGAGACAAGGTCACATACAGCTAAACCCCGTTATAACGCGCCTCGTTATACCGCGATTCGGTTATAACGCGGTTTTCCCGTGGCTCCCGTTTAAAAAAAAAAAAAAAAAAAATTTTAAATTTTTTTTTTTTTTACATTTTTTTTTTGCACACTGCACACACTGCACACACTCACTGCACACACACTGCTCATTGCTCACACTGCCACACTGCACACACACTGCACACTGCACACACACTGCTCATTGCTCACACTGACACACTGCACACACACTGCACACTGCACACACACTGCACACTGCACACACACTGCTCATTGCTCACACTGCACACACTGACCACACACTGCACACACACTGCTCATTGCTCACACTGACACACTGCACACACACTGCACACTGCACACACACTGCTCATTGCTCACACTGCACACACTGACACACTGCACACACACTGCACACACACTGCACACACACTGCACACTGCACACACACTGCACACACTGCACACACACTGCACACTGCTCACACTGACACACTGCACACACTGCACACACACTGCACACTGCACACACACTGCTCATTGCTCACACTGACACACTGCACACACACTGCACACTGCACACACACTGCTCATTGCTCACACTGCACACACTGACACACTGCACACACACTGCACACTGCACACACACTGCACACACACTGCTCATTGCTCACACTGACAAACTGCACACACACTGCACACTGCACACACACTGCTCATTGCTCACACTGACACACTGCACACACACTGCACACACACTGCACACACACTGCACACTGCACACACACTGCACACACACTGCACACACACTGCACACTGCTCACACTGACACACTGCACACACTACACACACACTGCACACTGCACACACACTGCTCATTGCTCACACTGCACACACTGACACACTGCACACACACTGCACACTACACACACACACTGCACACTGCTCATTGCTCACACTGCACACACTGACACACTGCACACACACTGCACACTGCACACACACTGCTCATTGCTCACACTGCACACACACTGCACACACACTGCTCATTGCTCACACTGCACACACTGACACACTGTACACACACTGAACACACACTGCACACTGCACACACACTGCTCATTGCTCACACTGCACACACTGACACACTGCACACACACTGCACACACACTGCTCATTGGACAAACTGCACACACACTGCACACTGCACACACACTGCTCATTGGACACACTACACACACACTGCACACTGCACACACACTGCTCATTGCTCACACTGCACACACTGACACACTGCACACACACTGCACACAATTATTATATAGAAATAAACAGACAACTGCACTTTAACAGATGTACAGTATTTTGCCTGTACAACGTCTTGTGACTTTTGTTTCACAAAGTTAAGGGGGTGGGAAGTCATTGTGCTGTGGGGGTTGGGGGGGGTGGCGGGGCCCTGCGCTGCGGCTACGGCGGGCCCTGTACTGCGGCGGGGGGGGGGGTTTAGCGGTCTGTGTGTGTGAGTGCGAGTGCCTGTCTGTGTGTGTGTGTGTGAGTGCGTGAGTGCCTGCATGTGTGTGTGCGCGTGTGTGTGTATGAGTGCGTGAGTGCCTGTGTGTGTGTGTGTGTGTGTGTGTGTGTGTGTGTGTGTGTGTATGTATGAGTGCTCCAGCCCGAGTCCGTGGAGGGAGGGGGGGGGAGAGTAGCGGGTCCCTCCTGCAGCCAGTGGAGGGAGTGGGGGGAGAGTAGCAGCTCCCTCCTGCAGTCCGGGGAGGGGGGGGAGAGTAGCAGCTCCCTCCTGCAGTCCAGGGAGGGGGGGGAGAGTAGCAGCTCCCTCCTGCAGCCCATGTAGGGAGGGGGGGGAGAGTAGCAGCTCCCTCCTGCAGTCCGTGGAGGGAGGGGGGGGAGAGTAGCGGGTCCCTCCGCTCAAGCCACGCCCCCCCTCCCTGTCAAACCTCCCACCTCCCGCTCCAGCTCTTACACTTACTTACACACACTTACAGACACTCACACACACTCACACACACTTACACACACCCACACACACTTACAGACACTCACACACACTTACGCACACTCACACACACTCACACACACCCACGCACACTTACGCACACTCACACACACTTACAGACACTTACAGACACTCACACACACTCACACACACTTACACACATTTACACACACTTAGACACACTTAGACACTCACAGACACTCACACACACTCACAGACACTCACACACACTCACACACACTCACACACACTTACAGACACGCACACACACTTACAGACACTCACACACACTCACAGACACTCACAGACACTCACAGACACTTACGCACACTCACACACACCCACGCACACTTACACACACTCACACACACTTACAGACACTCACACACACTCACACACACTTACAGACACTCACACACACTCACACACTTACAGACACTCACACACACTTACAGACACTCACACACACTCACACACACTTACAGACACTCACACACACTTACAGACACTCACACACACTCACAGACACTCACAGACACTCACACACACTTACGCACACTCACACACACCCACGCACACTTACACACACTCACACACACTTACAGACACTCACACACACTCACACACACTTACAGACACTCACACACACTTACAGACACTCACACACACTCACACACACTCACACACACTTACACACACTTAGACACTCACAGACACTCACACACACTTACAGACACTCACACACACTCACACACACTTACAGACACTCACACACACTTACAGACACTCACACACACTCACACACACTTACAGACACTCACAGACACTCACACACACTTACACACACTTACACACACACTCAGACACTTACACACACTCACAGACACTTACACACACTCACACCCACATACACACACCCATATACACACACACACACACTTTCTCTCCCATATATACATACACACACACACTCTCTCACTCTACACAGACGGGGGGTGGGGTCGGAGCAGAGGAAAGGCCGCGACCAGCACCACCACCCGCTCCCCCCCCTCCTCCCGCGCAGGCAGCGGGAGCACCGGGGACAGCGGTGGGGAGAAGAAACCCCCCGCTACCACCTCCATGCAGGCAGCGGGATCTGAGGTAAGCGGCGACCTGAGGGACATCCCCGCTCCCATCTCCTGCCCCGCGGCCTGTCCCGCGGTGACAGGGGGAAGCGGGGACCGGAGGGACATCCCCGCTCCCATCTCCTGCCCCGCGGCCTGTCCCGCGGTGACAGGGGGAAGCGGGGACCAAAGGGACATCCCCGCTCCCATCTCCTGCCCCGCGGCCTGTCCCGCGGTGACAGGGGGAAGCGGGGACAGGAGGGACATCCCCGCTCCCATCTCCTGCCCCGCGGCCTGTCCCGCGGTGACAGGGGGAAGCGGGGAGCGGAGGGACATGCCCGCTCCCATCTCCTGTCCCGCGGGATGAATATGCGCTAAAGCGCGGCGGCCATTTTTTTTCCCGCGACCCCGTTAGTAACGCGGTGGTCTCGGGGTGGACCCCGAGACCCGCGTTATAACGGGGTTTAGCTGTATATGGCCCCAGAGATAAGTTTTCTATGAGCTTTTGGGCCTTACTGTGAGACTCTAAACAGCCAAGTAATAATGTAGCACCACAAGCTCCATGAGCACTTAATTCTCCTCAGCAGTGAAGCAAATGCAGTGCACCCCCAATACATGCAGAGATGGTGCTGTTGGTGACAACCGATGGAGGCTCATGCTGCTTGCCTCAGAACTGAGCTACAGTATGTACTGTCCCTGGCTCCCTACAGTCTCCTCCATGATTCCTCTATACCACCTAGCCCTTCCAGGGCTCCCTACCTCTGGCCTTACCTCAGCCCCTCTATGCCTCCTCACCTTAACTTCAATCAGCACCACTCCTAACATCATTACGCCCATGACTCACTCCACACCTCTTGTCTCCTCCACTCCTCTCAGTCTTCCCTTACGCCTTCTCAGTCATTCCCCAAACACACACAGACAACACTTTGAAAAAATAAAACAAGAGAAAGCAGTACCATTCACACTACAAATTCTCTCTCTCTCTCTCTCACTCTCTCTAAAACTGCAGACAACGGATTTGTTCTAAACAATCTGCGGTAGTAATGTTGTCATTTTAAATTGTAACATATATTATAAACTATTATGCAAGAATTGCTAATGACATAGTATGTCGGTAATTATGTTAATTTTTGTGCAATATAGCAGATATATGTACTATAAACCAACAGGTTGACCTGAAAAGAATATATACTTCAGCGCATGGAATCAATTAGATAGAGAACCCTATGTCTCAGAGGCCAAGGAAATCCAAATAAGACCTCACTCTAAATGTGTGTGGTACAAATAAAATTAATTTTAATAAAAATGATCGAAAATAATAAAACAAAACTTTATACTTCTTAAAAAATAATTGCCCCAGCTGGGTGCAGATTACACCAACACAATATTTTTAAAGCATTAAACTAAAAATAAAACATTTATCTTAATATAGACTTCTAAAAGAACAGGCACTTTTCACTTTAGAAAAAAACCCTTACATACTGTACATATATTTGCTTGCATGCATATAGATAAGCACTTAAATTGTCCACCGTAGTAGTGATCTCTATGCTAACTTTGTACGTCCTCCCTGGGGGAAACAGTTAAGAGTACTAAATCTCTTTTGAACCCCCTAGGTAGTACAAGTTAATGCGGATGATCACTACTAACTGACTCCAAGGAGAAATCATATAAACATATTATATCAATAAAACCAATAAAGTTCAGCTGATGGTATGTGACAATTTGAATTGTGGGACGTACAAAGTTAGCATAGAGATCACTACTACTGTGGACAATTTAAGTGCTTATCTATATGCATGCAAGCAAACATATGTATGTAAGGATTTTTTTCTAAAGTGAAAAGTGCCTGTTCTTTAAGAAGTCCATATTAAGATAAATGTTTTATTTTTAGTTTAATGCTTTAAAAATATTGTGTTGGTGTAATCTGCACCCAGCTGGGGCAATTATTTTTTTAAGAAGTATCAAGTTTTGTTTTATTATTTTCGATCATTTTTATTAAAATTTATTTTATTTGTACCACACACATTTAGAGTGAGGTCTTATTTGGATTTCCTTGGCCTCTGAGACATAGGGTTCTCTATCTAATTGATTCCATATGCTGAAGTATATATTCTTTACATATATATGGGAATTGAAGACTCCCTTTCAATATACCTCAGCAGCAGGCGTCATTCCTTTTGTATAGTGACAACCAAACCATAACTACCATTGTTGCAAGCTCATTTAGCGCCATCTTTTTCCTTTTCAACAGGTGGACCTGTCTACAAATATTAATTTGATGAATTGATACAGTGCAATATTAAAATACAAAAGTTTACATGTACTGTAACTTGACTACTGATGTGAAAATTGCTAATTGACCTGCTTACTGAGTTGTGCCAGAATATGTCATCTCACCTGCTGCTTGAAGCAAATTTACTTACTACATGGATTCATTGTCATGACATTAAGCTTCATATTATGCTGTGTGGGGTTGTTGCATTTTGGTTTTAAGTCTTTAGTTGGTTAATGCAGTTGATCACATTATAAATCTGTTTCGAGATGGTCAATCATTTTAATACTAGATGACAATTACTGTAACAAAAAGGTCAGCATTTTGGAAGGAAATCAACTGTAATATGAAACATTCCTTCGTAGAAAAAAATTGTGAAATATTTGATAAGTATAGAGGTAGATATCTATGATGAGCTGATCAGAATAATTACATCTTAGTCCCTAATGGAAAACAATGCAGAGTTCAACTACACTTTTTTTTTTTTTTTTTTTTTGTAATTCCTGACTCCTATTTGAAGGTATCTACTACCCTCTAGTGGATCATTGCTATTACTAATCTTTCTGTAAAAAGTATTTGTGGATTGTTATTTATTGGTGTACAGTAACTTAGAAAATACATTTCAATTACAGTATTATTACAATAAATGTAACAACTTACAATTAATTGTTACAAACATACACAATACTTTTATCAATAAAAGTTTCCTGGATTGCCTCTGGTAAGAAGCACAAATGAACTCCACAATGTTAAATAGTCAATTTTATTTTAGAAATGAGTGTCATCTCAGGCTTGGCGCATTGCCATAAAAATGTTGAAACCAAATGTGCCTAATGCAGATATAAGATAGTAAGTTTTATCAAGTTTGTTTTTACTGCACATCCTTATGAAGGCATATACTATTTACTGTACATGTAATCTAAAATGTATATGCCCAGCTAGCAACAGCTTAACTTGTAAGTTATCATACTGTATTTGGTTTATAGAGAAATATAGTTTATTCACCTTGAGTACTGTGTTCAATTCTGGAGACCATACTGTATCTCCAAAAGGACATACATAAATGTGAGATTGTGCAAAAAAGGTACTTTAAATGGTGCAGCATGAGATGGGAAAGATTCAGTAAAGAATAAAGGATCTTATTATGTGCAGATTACAGGTTACAAAGAAGGGAGATATGATCAAAACTTAAAGATATGTAAAGTGTTTCAATAAAGTACAGATGACTCATGATTTATTGACACATTTTTAATTGTGGAGGGTGCATCCCCTCCCGCCCCCCCCCCCCCCCATACGTTTTTCGGCTGCGCATTGATGACCCGTGAATGTGTAACGGCCGGGACAATGGAGTTTTAGTGTTGGTTACAATACAGCGCCAAAATAATAGTAAGTCCCAGTGTGGCTTCAAAATCTTCAAAATTCAAATGCAATGTACTGTAACCTTTCCCTTATTCCAGTGCTTTTCATATGATATGTAATGGTATTGAAATGTAACCGACCACTTATTTTCCTTAAAACTTCAGTGCAGTAAACAGTATTTTAAAATATGAGATATGTTTATTAGATAACTGTGACGATAGGGGCAATGTGGTTCTTTTAATAAAGGTATTTGCCATTGCCCCATCATGTATGTATATATGTCTATATTTATATAGCGTCATTAATGTACATAGTGCTTCACAGTAGTAATACATATGACAATCATATAAATAACAAATAATACAAATAACAGATCATGGGAATAAGTGCTTCAGACATAAATGTAACATTGTGGAAGAGGAGTCCCTGCTCAGAAGAGCTTGCAATCTAATTGGTAGGAAGAACTTACAGAGATAGTAGGAGGGCATTCTGGTAAGTGCGTCTGCAGGGGGCCAAGCTTCATGCATCATGTATATAGTATTAGCCACGGTGTTGGATCATAACTTTATTATTAGTGAAGCCCCCCTGCTAAAACCAGGTCATTTTAGCATAATGGCAATCAATGTCAGCACTATAGCAGTGTGTGGGTTAAACCCATTGCACATGGTCCTACATGTTAGAAGTACCAGAGGCAAGTTATACTGTTGCAATTTTTAGGCAGTGTTAGTCTGGTGATCATGACAGAGCTAGGAACGTTCTGGTAGGACATGTCACTGGTGGGGTGATGCTTTGCAACATCCAGTTTTGACCAGAGACTGGTGGGGGGAAGGGGTAGGTGAAAGTTTACACATCTTGGGTATATAAGGTGGGGACCCACCCTAGAAAGTGAGTTCTGTGTAGATCCTGTTCCAAGAGTCCTAGGTGCCTGGTGCAGACACAGAGGTTCCCATGCTGTAGGGAGCAGGGCTATTGCCAGGTTTAAGTAGGGATCTGGAGCTGAGCCTACTACACTCCTATCAAGGGTTAAGTTGGGTCCTGGGAGGAACTGCAGGCAAAGAGGGAACTGCTGCATGAGAGAGATACTTAACGCCAGTCCTGCCTATACTGTTTGGTATGCTGCTCCTGTTGACAAAAAAGCAAGCATCCTGTTAAAAGTTCCTGGTGCCCTGTTCTAGATATTCTACCTCTACTCCTCACTACAGCCTTGGCATGGATCCACTGGGGAAGCCATGAGACTAAAGGTAAAAACTGACTGAGCTACATACGCAGAAGCAGGTAGAAATCCTGTCTGCAGTGCAAGGAGAGACTGAATACGTGTACACCCTATCTTCTGCAGTGTAACGAGTGCTCACCACAATAAGACGGGACTGCAAGGCTGAGGTGGGGATGTTGGTAACCACCGACCAACAACTGGGTAGCCACGCCCGGAGTGCAGAGTGGTAGTCGTGTAGCTGGGTCAGGGTAGGAGAAGTCAAAATGGTCGAGGTACGTGCCTTGGTCTAGTGTTGGAGAGATCGGATAGTCGTTATGCGGTGCCGGGGTCCAAGGGTATAGAAGGTAGAAGTCCAAATGCACGCTGAGGTCAAGGGTCTGAGAGGCAAAGGTCCAGATACAAGCCGAGGTCAAAACAGGAAAAGGATAAGCAAGACAAGACAGCAACAGGGCAGCAGGTTATTTGAGGCAAACACTAGTACACAAACAGAGGTTTATGCTCAGTCAGTTTGCAACAGGGCTGAAAGCATTTAAAGGACAGACAGACAATGGTAGGGCAGCACACAGCTGCAGAGTAATGAACAAGAACCACCACTAGACATAATCAGTCCACTGGTAAACAGGGGCGGGGAGAAGTGCAGGTATGTAATAATTGCTAATGCAATTAACCCCTCGTATGCCCAAGGTAGCACGGCGCCTGCGTGTAGCTTGTGTGCAGTGCATCTCTCCCGTGACATCACGAGGGTGAATCCTGAGCGAGATCCGTGCAGTGTAAGGAATCCGTTTCTGGCTTTGCTTGTAGCCTTGCAGATCTCTGCAGTTCACCTAATACTCCCTTTTGCAATCATTAGCACCTGTGCTAGCTTTCACTGCAGCCTTAGCCCTGTGCTCTATCATTGGAGGATTCTCACACACCTCCCTCCTTTTTTGGCCCATCGCCCTATATATACAGTACTGCTCTCCCCCACACTGCTTCACTGCCGAGCATAGTCCTTGTCATAGGATGTAACTGTGCATGCCACATGCGACCTGTTTGGCTGTCCTGTTCCCATGTTCCTTCTTCCTGTTCCTTGTTCCTGGTTCCTGTTTCTTGTTCCTGGTTCCTGGGGCCTGCTGTGTATCTCTATTGCAGAGGCCGTATCCTGGTTCCTGTGCTGAAGCGTTGGATTCCCAGTGTATCCTTCAGCCCCTGTTCCTTGAGGCCTGCTGCCTTTCCCATAGCAGAGGCCTACCTTCTGAGTCCTGAGGTCTGCTGATCTCTCTCCTCGCAGAGGCCCATTCTGGACTCCTGCGCTGAAGCACTGATTTACCAGTGCTGCCTGGCGGTGTGCCCACTCCGGTCTGGACGCCACGCGCACAAACCCGGTTCCCGACCTGCAGCGATTACGCTGAAGCAGGAGGACCTGCTTGATTTCCTGTTGCCGACTCCCTGCTTGGACTACGACTACCCGGATATCTCCTATCTTGACTCTGGCTCGTC
The DNA here is from genome assembly GCF_040206685.1 of Ascaphus truei. NCBI lineage: Eukaryota > Metazoa > Chordata > Amphibia > Anura > Ascaphidae > Ascaphus > Ascaphus truei. Next base: position 159,375,176 of record NC_134484.1, read on the forward strand.
CAATGACTACGCTGTTCTCTCCAGTCCCGAACCCGGCCTGTTTGACTCTGAACTTCGCACTCCAGACCAGTCTGCGCGGTCTAAGGTCAGTGATTTCATAACGCAGTCTCAGCCATGCGGTCCGGCCCCGGTTTGTGGCGAGCACAACCGTTACAATATGCTTGGCCCCACAAACTCGGACCGCCCAGTAGTGAAGGTTGGAATATTTCTGTCTGAAATACTATCTGCAGACCAGGTTTCTGTTTGAAATTATGCCCCCGCCTGAAATCCCATCCCTGTTTCCATCTGAAAGACTGCTCCGTAAGGAGCTCCTTATTAGGGCCCAGCACCTCAGGGAGACAAATCAGACCCTGCTCTCCTGTGTCCCTTCTCCTGGTTCCTCTGTTACCTGGGAGAATGTGAATCCTGTGCAACTGGCGCAGGCTCAAAGTTCATTCCATGAACTGTCCCTAGCTTTGGATCAGTGCATAAAAGAACTTGACCCTCTCCTCACGAACTACGCTGTTAATGGACTGTTCCCCTGCACTGCTAGTCCTGTTACTAAACCCTGGGGGTACCCCTTTCTCCTGGAAATTACCAAACTGATTTTGTTCCTCTTAAGCCATATGAAGAATTTGCCACGGTCCCTGCTACTGACTCCACCTCCCTTTCCTCTGACCCTCTGTCGCTCTGTCGCTGCCTCCTAAGGAAGAAGCTGCCACGGCTTCTAGCTCTGATTTAACCTCCCTGTGTTCAGACCCCAAGGTTATGCCTGCTTTAACCCCTGCTAGTCAGCTCTGCGAGGCTCCCTTTGTAAATTCCTGTATTGCACAAGCCGATGTTACTCTTCTAGCACCAGAGTATGAATCCTTTCTGCCCTCACTTTCTAAGTCAGAATTCATGCACTCAGACCCTCCTGCACTGCCTGCTTTAACCCCTGCTAATGAAACCTCTGAGCCTCCCTCTGTGTATTCTTGTAATTCCCATGCTAATGTTATGTTCCCAGTATAAGAAGATGAACCTTCTATGGTCCCAGTTCCCAAGTCAGATTCCCTTTTCTCTGACTCTCTGACACTGACTGCGTTAACACCTGCTAGTTCTCTATCCTTGGGGTTAAAAGCAGACATTGCACATTTTGCCTCCTCTGAGGTTCTAGTTGCTGTTTCTCTAGCTACCACTTCATAGGTCAGCGTACCTGCCTCTGTTCCCTTAGTGAGGCTGGAGTTTTCCCTGCCTGCAGTGGAGGATCAGGTTTCATTTTCAGAGTACCCTTACACTCCTTCAAACCCTGAAGTATCTCCCACTGCACTTAAGAATTTTTCAGCACACCCGGTGTTAACCTCTGCTACTGCTCAAATTCCTGATGTAAAAACTGGTCACCCTGTCTCTGTCCCCTCAGTAGTATGTGATATGCCTACCACCAATGATTTTCGTCCTGTGTCTCAGACTGTTGCTATTCCTGTCCTGGACTCTGAGTCTGTCGCCTTAGAACCCTTTACAGCGATTAGCTTCCCTTTTACTGCTCCTCAGGCTATACCTTCAGAGATTAGCTTATCTGCTTCTGACTCTTCCCTTAGTGCTTTTAAGGATTATCCAGCACTTCCTGTGTTAACCTGTGCCACTACTCTCACTCCTGTTTTAAAGCCAGGCTTCCTGTCCTCCGACTCCCCATAAGTCTGTGAGATGCCCATCACCTTTGCTAAAGCTCCTGTTTTACATGGTGTCTTCCCTGTCATGCCTGTAATACCTGCAGTTTCGTTAAATGATTCCAAGATCCTTGCCACAGAGTCTCCCATAGAGCCTGATGCCCCCACTACGGATTCTCAAAGACCCACTTCAGAGACAACCACAATGCCCTCTGATTCTATTGAAATACCTAGGCCTGTTCCTTCTGTTCCACAAATACTCCCTTCAGAGATAATCACAACTTCCTCTGATTCTACTGACGCATCTAGTCTGGCCCTTACCTTCAGAGGCTAGCGCAATGCCTTCTGACTCAATCAAAATACCTGGTTTGGCTCTTGCTTTTCCTCTGATTCCTACTTCTGAGACAAGCACAACGTCCTCTGAGTCAATCGAAGAACTTACTCCAGTTCCTGCTGTTTCTCAACTCTCAACTTCAGAGATAAGCGCTACTTTCTCTGATTCTATTGAAGTGTCTAATATGTCCCTGTTGCTTCTCAAATACTCACTTCAGTGACCGGTGTATCTTTTTCGGTCCCCTGTGCTCTGACTAGGGTAACCACTGCTGTCCCTCAGCCATTCATTTCTGGAACACACATACTCCTCACTGACTGTTCTGCATGTCCTGTTAGAACCATGGATGATCCTAAGGTTCCCACAGTAAAGCATCACCCCCCCTCCTTATTTTCCCCATAGTACCCCATGCTACCTCTGATTCCATTGTAGAGTTTAGTTCAGTTCCTGCCATTTCACAATCACCCACTTCAGAGACAAGCAAGATGTCTCTTGTTTCCATTGGAAAGTCTAGCCCAGTTTCTTTCACAGATCATGCCACAGCCTCTGGGATGACTAAAGATGACTTAAAGCTCCTCACAGCTGGGAATAGCCTTTTTCGTTCTAATCTTCCTATAACTCCACACCTAGCCTTAAAGTCTGGGATGTCCACTCCTCAAATAATACTGTTTCACGCTGATTCTCCCACAGTATTCGGGGTATCCGCTACTGACTGCATGTCTGCTACCACGAACTCAGGGGTATCGTACTTGGAACTTTTAGTAATACCCGTTGCGCCCTTTTTTTCCCGAAAAGTCCTGTGTTCAAGATGGAGTTATATTTCACTGTGATTTCCACAATAGTTGGGGTACATACTATTGACTGTCCGACTCCTGTCGCAAAACTAGGGGTACCTCTCAGGAAGGTTTCTGTACAGTAGCTACCGATGCAAAGGACCTTGTGTTTAAAACAGTCATATTCCGCATTGCTTCTCCCACAGTATTATGCGAGACCTTGGTACCTGGGACCTCCACTCCAGTAAGTCAAGTTCATGTTCTCCTTTTTCTCTCTCTGTTGGAGGTACCCAGCTTTAACCCAAAACTTCTAGTCCTAAGGCTGATGCACCGCTCACCCGGCTTCCTGCTGTATCAGATAAGATCTGTTTTCTCACCTTTCAAACAGAGTCTTTACCCGCAGGTTTTTGTACGGTGCCTAAAGTGCCCTTTCTGGATTGCATTTGGTCATTCTCTAAGACAAAGACACCCATACTGGACCTCGTTGCTTTACCTGAAGAGTCTGTCCCTGATCTCTATGGGCCTACTATGAGTATGGACATGCTGTCCTCTACTATCTCCTTGATGCTTACTATGCCCTTCGCCAAGGCCATATCTTCGGATTTGATACTCCCTAAATATCAGAGGCCAAAGGAGGCGGACCCTTATTCAACTGCCAGTACCACGACCAAGATTTACGTAAACATTGCTACCGGCTCTCTCGAATTGCTTGGGATAACAATCCTGGTTCGTATCAAAATTAATGCTTCAATATCTTGCAGTGAGTTCTTCCGCCCAATACCCTCGCTAACCATCACCCGGAATTCCTTGGGAACTAAAAACCCTCGCAAGTTCCTACGTGCTGATTCCAGCAAAGTCATTGTCTGTCCTGAGGTCCTCTCTGCCATTAATGTCCAACAACCGGTGTTTTTTACTATGCACCGGACACCTGGCTGCTGTCCTTCTGATGTCCCTGTTCCGGACTCTCCTGTTCTTTCACAGCTTTGGATTTCCAAGTTCCCTGGGCCCGTTTCCCATGCACCGGGAACCGCAGTGCCACCGCTCTCCTTGGTGTACGCCTGAATTATGGACCTAATTCTCGCCTAAGACACTTCAGGAACAACTCCTTGTCCCCCAGATGTATGAATGGTCCTGTCCACCCAGGGTTCTCAGCCAGAGGGGGTGCTACTGTAAAGAATGCCAAAAAACTGCGGGCTTTCAACACCACCTATGGAAGTTTAGGAACAACTCCAGGTCCCCCTCAGATCTATGAATGATCCTGTTCACCTGGAGGTCTCACCTGAAGGGGGGAGGGGGTACTGTAAGGAATCCGTTTCTGGCTTTGCTTGTAGCCTTGCAGATCCAATTGACCTTCTTTCTGAATCTGCCGATGCAAGCATGTTTTTGATTGAGCGGCCCATTTAAAGGTACCGTGTATTTCTATTCATTCTCTGTGTTATTGGGAGAGAGAGAGAAACACACAGAGCAGGCCGATTTGAAATTTTGATATTGAGAGAGAGAGAGTTGCTGTGTATTGTATTGCTGTTTATTGTGATTGGGTTGTCCTGTGTTGGTTTGTTTACATCGTTTTGTTGTTGTCACTTTGTAAGTGTTCAGTGCGATTGTGTTTACATTAGTTTCCTTTTCTTTGTGAGTGCTAGAGGTATGGCCGAGAAGCGTGGGAGGAGTGATGCTGGTGTGAGTGGGACTGGTAGTCGTGTGAGTACGCGTCTGAGTGAATGTGGGAGTCAGGGGAGTGGTGTTGCTGTGACTGCGAGTGCTGTTGCTGTGAGTGCGAGTGATGTTGCTGTGAGTGCTGGTGGGGTGTCTGTTGGTGGTGGTGGGGTGTCTGTTGGTGGTGGTGGAGTGTCTGGTGGTGTTGGGGTGCTTGGTGGTGGTGCGCTTTTGGAGTCTCTTCCATTGGAAGAAGGAGAGTCCAGTCAGCAGCAGGCAAGCTCTGTGGCTGGACGTGGTCGGAAGAAATGTGTGGAGCGGCCACATAATCCTCGTTTCAATGACGAGGAAAATAGAGTGCTTGTCATTGGTATTTTGGAGCGCTATGACTATCTGTATGGCCATTTATTAGGTAAGTCAATGTTTGCATTGATTGTTCCAAAACTTTGTCTTTTATCTGATGTCACATGTGTTAAAAGCTAACTAATAATATGTAATATCTATAAATTATAGTACATTGTTACACACATAATCCTTCATAGTTTCCAACGAACCTAATAATCCTTAGAAATGGATTTATTAGGTTCATACAACATTCACGCAAGCTTACTTAGCTTTGTATGTCTCCACATAAATGTAATACTCATGTGCCACACATATTCAAAATAAACCAGCATGTTATCTATCTCTTTCAACAGTTTGCACTTTTTGTATGTATTGGTCATTCAATTACATATTCATTAAACATAATTGTTATGTATTTCAAGGATGGACAAGTTTAGCTGTGAAGAACGAGATGTGGGACGAAATTACAGTGGCTGTGTCTGCGTGTGGGAATCATGTCAGGAGCAAGATGAATTGTAGGAAGAGATTTGATGATATCAAGTTAAATCTGAAAAAAAAATCCAAGCACAACGGATGCATGCTTCTGCCACTGGAGGCGGCCCGCCTGCACCAGCTCTAACGTTAACTCCATTGGAGGAGCAGATGCGTGAAAAATTTATTACGGTCGTCGTGGAGGGTTTGCCAGGTGACAGGGATATCGGAATCTACACACAGGAATTTCCAGCAGGTGACAAATCTTACTGTACTACACGTGTCGGCTCAAAATGTTAATAAAGTTTCCCTGCATAATTGTATACCTTTAGTAATATAAAACCTCTCTCTCTGTATATATAATTATAGATATATATAAGCTTGGTGATGATAGTTCATATATATATATATGTAGTTATAGATATAGCTTGATGTTATATACATACATATTATATGTGTATGTTCATTTGCATGTATTGTTTGTGCAATCCTGACTTATAGCATTGTAATGCGCACACACCACTTGAACAGCAGGAAGGATTATGTGTAATGATAATCAAAATAGCATACACTGGCATCTTTGATGTAACAAACCATTCAACATCTTGCACGTATATGTGTAAGCTTCAAGTATGGTCACATCTTCAATCACACACAGGGTTAACATGCATAACCACTAAACACACCCGCAGTCATCGTTAAATAAAAGCATTCGTGTCCTCACTGTGTTTTTGGTCATAGTGTGTATGTGCTAGAAACAACATAATTGACTTTGTGATGTATCTGTACATATATATATTTTTTTGTAATCTATTTATATTTTTGTGTATCTATGTAATACGTCTAAACAGCCCGTTAATGCATATGACATTCCTGCCTGTAATATTCTCTAATGAAAGGCGAACATAATGAAATTTCACACACCCATTCACTATTTGTTAATTACACTGGCGACACACTTTATTCGAGCTCGGCTAGTCCCACGAATTCGGGTATACTCGGGTGTATTGAGGTTTGTGACTGTTTTCTGCCCGAGTGCATTGCGTTATTTTCCAGGCAGGGATTGAAGCATTTTATTCCGGCTGGCTGCAATACTGCAACAGTATATATATATATATATACTGCATTACAATTCTGAATTTATGCCATCTGGTAGACCACGCGAAGCATTGCAGCCTATTAAATCCTAATCATTATCATTTAACAGATCAGCCGCCCGTCAGCCAGGCATGAACCATGGCTGGGAAGGCAAACGCAACGGGCTTGTCAGAGGTGAGGAGCGGCGAATTCCAGGTATCTGCCAGGTACATACTGGGTATTTGCTCGAATAAAGTGTGTCGCAGCAGTAATGCTGTGTTTGTGGTTCATGTTCTCTCATGTGAGCATAAATACCAACTTTTACCATATATCACTAACTTTGTGTTAATATATAGATCACTTTATATTATAATTTCGCTCATATACATGGGTGTTAAAACAACTTCAAAATATATGTAATCATTGCATCGAGGTGAACAGAGGTGGTTGTTGTTGGAAACCAGCCAGCTCCTGGGGTCATGGTTGGGTGAAGTCTTGGGGGAGGGTGGACAGCAGCTATAAGCTGACAATGTCAAGCAAAGTTCATGACATTTTTTTGAACTTCAAATTATAACAATCGTTTCAACAAACATTATACTATATATTACAACGTACTTTAGTAATTATTGTTTCTAAAAATTATAGTAACGTTACTGATACGCCACTGACTCTCTGACGAAGCGCCTTATAGGCGTGAAACGCGTAAGATAAGGAGGCTCTTTTCACCCATCCCTGTCTGCACCATGAAGTTACAATAAAGGACTTTTATTTTACTGCTGCTGTTCCGGTGTATCCTGCATCTTTGCTGTGCTCTGCATCACCTGCATCTGTGGCTACCATATCCTTTCCTACCTGCAGGAGCACGCATCCTGGAAGGCCATAAGGGCATGGTCACGTGAGTTGGTACTTTAATTGTACTTTGGGGTATTTTATTGGTGTTATCAGGCAGTTGTCAGACCCAGTCCACATTGGCAGTGAGGGAGTGGGGCTCATATATCTCCATCACCCCACACTCACCAGGACATTATATTTGGGCACAGACACTCATGCTCACCCATATATACCTCATTACTCCACCCTTATACATGCACCTAGCCATCTTCAATCAAGCATTTATATAGATGTATAACCATCACGGTCATTAGAGCACTATTACCGAACTTTGTTCACCTACCTATGGTTAATGATAACACACTAGGCCCAAACTTCAATTTACATGTAATATGACATTGACTAAGGTTAAGTGTAACATTTAACTCCTTGAGTATTGTCATGTTTACTGTCATGTTATGAGAGTATGTTTTATATACAACATTATGACCTAGACCATTTCAACATTAACTATTCTTTCATGTATTGTGTATTGGGCATATGAAGAAATGTACTTCACATAATCTTCATTCACCACTTCATCATGTTTACATGTTATCATGTATAATATATTGTAAGAGCTATTCATATGTAAGTGTGGATCCATATAGTATTTGTGTGTGTGTGTATGTATATATATCTACACATCTCTATATGTATACACATATACTCTCTCTCTCTCTCTCTCTCTCTCTCTCTCTCTCCCCCCCCTCTCTCTCTCTAATATATATATATATATATATATATATATATATATATATATATATATATATATATATATATCTATCTATATATATATGAGAGAGATAGAGATATATATAGAGATATATATATAGATATATATAGAGACAGATATATATATATATATATATATATATCTCAGTCTCTCTCATATATATATATCTATATATAAGATATATATATATATATATATATATATATATAGAGAGAGAGAGAGAGAGAGAGAGAGAGAGAGAGAGAGAGAGAGAGAGAGAGA